>NC_092224.1:65629997-65884997 GCF_036320965.1 Panulirus ornatus
GCCACTCCCTCACTCCTGCGAGAGTCTCGTAACTCACCCGCGCCACGTCCACAGCACGTCAACATCCACGTGCTGCTCAGGGACGAGACGAAAAGCATTAGAGATGTAATAACAACTCCAGCATTCCTCATGTGGCACACCTGTCCCTGCCACCACCTACATTTTCTTTCTTTTTTTCTCTCTCTCTTCTCTTCGTATCGCAGGTTGTCTTCACCTGACCACTACAGACGGTAAGGTGGTATATACAGAAAGGCCATCCATAATGGGTTCAGTCTGCCTCTCGAACCATAAAACATGAACATTGGCTCTGCTAAACGATCGTTAGGCGTGTGTGTGTGTGTGTGTGAGGTATATCTAGGTCAGTGATTGGAGTGACCGGGGTCTTTCGCGGTCGTCCAACCAATCAGGAGTCAGTCGATGGCACGGTCGCTGATGGAGGTCATGTTATTCTATTAGCTTCTGAGACTGAAAATATCAAAGCCATTTTGTTTGTTTTTTTGTTTTTCTTCAAATTATTGACGCATTTCAACTGATTCATGAGTAGTCCCGAGATCACTACAAGTAGACACACCCAAAGTTAACTCTTACTAAAGCAAGCGACCTGGACGGACGCATGCTCTCCCTGAAACTTTAGAACGTAAACTCGTCGGCAGAGCTAACCTTGCTCGCCAACGTCCCAGAGGGATGATGGGCAACCAGTGAACAAGACCGATACACCACTTCGTTCGTTTACCTTCTGGCCAACCAGGAGCTGTGGTACCGAGACCTCAAAATGTGAACTATGGGGCCATGGGTTCCCCTCCCATCCCACTTCCTCTTCCCAATTTCAAGGGCTGCTTTCTAGTTCACTCTTATCAAGAAGGACAGGTCATCCCCCCCTCAAGCCTTCCGTTACAGCCTGGTTGGTCCTCCCTCAACTTACAGTCCTTGACAGCTTGAACTGGTCCTCCCCCTGGCTTGCTGTCCTTGACAGCCTAATTTGGTCTCCACCCCACCCCGGCTTACAGTCCTTACAACCTAAACCTCCCACCCCCCCTGAACAAGCTTTAAGTTCTTGACAGCCTGAATTAGACTACCCCCCCCCCCCCGGCTGACAGACCTTGACAACCTGTACGCCAGTCCTTGGCACCCTGAAAGTAAGTGACCTAGTTCTAAGTTCACAACCAGGGTTGCAGAGGGATAAAGTCTCCCGGAAAATTAGAAAACGAGTGCTTTCAGAATGATCAAGACTGCTCTGTCCTACTCTGAAGATCTCACAACACGGGCATTCTACTAACTGGTGGAGGGGGACTCGCTGGCAGGTGGAGGCGGCTTTAACAAGAGGCTGATCCACGAATCAACACGTCTAACAACAAGACTCGAATTCAATACTGGAAGGGATTATTCATCAGGCAAAGAACATGGGTAAAAAAGAATTAAGACTTGGATTCTAGATGACTGTGCTGACTTTAGTGTAGACATTACAGTGGAAGCTTTTGGCAACGTCTAATGCACTCCCGTGTGCTCGGGAAGAACGCAGCGTTTCGCCAGGTGCAATTCAATTAAGAGTGATGCCTAAGAGAATCGGGCATGAATCGCGTATTTGTATACAAGGGGCCACCACACTCCGTTCATGTTCATAAAGCAGAATAAAGACAGAAAAACAAAAACAAAAATACATCTGGGCGTAACACTACCCAACTGAAAGACGGCGTCAAAAACCTCAGCACATAACTGTTGAGCAATGCCATCATTCACAGCGACAGTGTGGAGATTTCTGGCATTTTGCTTAACTCTCGCTTTGCTGTAACAACAGGTGGGGACTGTATAATTTTCTCTTAATATTTCGTTCTTTTTTTCTTTCCCTCTTCTGCTAAGGCGGTAAGAGAGCGTGCTTTGTTCATGGTGATGTAAGTGACAAAATATCCAGAAGCGAACTTTATGATTGTTATTTGTATGTTGCATGCAGGTATATATATATTCGTCTTGCCTAGCATCTCAACCATATAACCAAGACTGAACCATATGTACACACACATATTCATACCATACACCCCATGTTTTGCCAGGTACATGCTAATGGACAACCAACAAAGGGGAGGATAAGAAGTTAGGTTGGCTGTCAGCCAGCTGCATTGTCCAGGATTCGAATCAACGCATGTTAGGTAGGCTGGTTGTACTAGAAACCTGGGTTCCTAGGAAGAGCCCCTGAGTGAAGACCCTGGCTAAAGTGTTAGTCAACTTCCAATTTCTTCATTTCAACACAGCTCAAGTGTTGCTTTGGACAGTAATTAATGAGAAACTCGGACTTTTCAATACTGATTTCCAAGTACGAATTCACAAAGAATGAGCCCACATCTAGGCCTGGAAACACGAAAGAGCAGCGAAACAATATGTATTCTAATACCATAACTATACATTTCAGGTGGTATTCTAATATTACTGTCAATCTTCATTATATGTCAGCCCCTGCAAGTCGGTTATGGCACATGGCATAAAGTCATATTGAGGTTAGCTGATCAGTTAGCTAGCCTTTAGGCCTACTAACTGCTAAAGTCAAGCTATAACCATCACCAGAAAAGTCATGAACTCCTTCTTCAGGAGTTAAGATACTTCATTCTAAGGGCACTCTGTCCATAACATCAGAAGGTTCACTCCTTCTTCAGGAGTTAAGATACTTAATTCTAAGGGCACTCTGTCCATGACATCAGAAGGAACACTGGAATGTTCTATATCCACAAGCGTTGCCGTGAGCCTTTTATCAACGTCCGAGGTGGCAGAATGTTGCCACTATACGTTTCTCTCAACAACTGACAGCCATCACTGGATACTACTGGTGTGGGTAGAAGTGTGTTCATGGAGGTATACGTCGATGCTAAGGATATACTCGCTCAGACATTCCAAGGCTGCGGTCGCGAGACACAACTGCTGTTACTGCTGTCGCCACAACGATTGGAATCTATTCATAATTTGGTGTACGTGGCGGGAATATACATCCCGCGAGCCACACAAAATAAACATTTGTAGTCTTTGATATATCTAGCGGGACTGTTAACTGTGGGTGATATATCCAGTGAGAACTGTTACTGTAAATGACTTGGACAGTAAAACAAGTCAATTTACAATATACAATCCCATATTTCCCCATCCCCCACCACCCTTTCTTTAAAGGCTGCAGTAGCGTAGTACGCATACGACCAGCATTTTCTCAGAGATGAGACATGATTTTGTCACTGCTGATCCTTGGACGGTTCGAACAGCAATAGATAAAATAATTATTGCTTCTGCACAACAAGAAAAATGTTGCTATCCGTGGTAGCAACAGCCGAAACTGAATATCTCAGATGAGTAATACAATGAATCTTTGGAGGTTGACTTACCGAAACTGAATATCTCAGATGAGTAATACAATGAATCTTTGGAGGTTGACAGAGTGAAAAACGATAACTTAATCTTTCATTCAGGCAAGAGATAAAGGTGATCACACAATAGTAAGAGTTTGGCTATCATGTGATAGAAATTGAATGAGACAAAAGGCAGCCAACAAGAACGGTAGGGGAACCATGATCGTTACAGACTGGATCCCACTCAATCGTGGTTCAAGAACGGTCGTTGGTGTGTCAATGGATAAGCCAAATAGAGCCAATGAGTTGTGATGATAAGACAATAACCTCATATGGTAGAATATGGCAACCAATCAACTGTAACCTAGATGGAAGCATAACATCACCTTCAGCAGAAGCACGAGTTGACTCGTTTCTCTGTGATGTATGTCTGTAATGTCCTTCATTTGTTGTCTCGTGCAATAGTGTGTTGCCTGTCTATCTCTGTCAACATGACCCGATATACTACTATTTCGAGAGAGTTCATTACATTCAGGCATCCTAGTCATGTGTGTTGTCTGTGTATACCGTACCTTTGTTTGGTTTAATCAGAAAATAACACGTTTATGCCGCGCGATACCGTTAGTGATTCTCTCTCTCTCTCTCTCTCTCTCTCTCTCTCTCTCTCATGCAGTCGTGTACCAAAACCTAACTCGCTTCTCTTCGCCGTGATATATCAGAACTTTTAGATTCTAGACCCCATATTCCTCGGTCATACGCGTCTAAAATCAATTGGTATTACTGATCTCAATAACAAAAGAGAGAAGGTGACAGTAATGTACGACATCCCTGACCACACAAGTGTCAGGGGTTAGGTAAAGGTGTGAATGTCTATCAAAACAAACCACACAAAAATATTGGTCCTCAATTCTTCCAGACGACCTTAACCTTGACGCGCAGTAACAGATGGCTGGACCACCTGTTCAGATACCGAGCTCTTCAAGGCAGCGACTGTTCTCATCTCCAGCTCCCCAGCTACGGTTAATGCAAGGCTACGTAACACAAACACGTGAGCCTCTACATAAAGAAACACACGTGTCTCTCGGCGCAACACAATTTTAAAAGACTGTCGGATCTGCTGTCCTAATGGATTTTAACTTTAGCAGTAAGGTGTCCATGATATAATACCCCCGATCACTACATAAAAAAACCGCCACATACCATACAACGGTGTTCTTTTGGAATGAATATTTACAAGAAGGTGTTTTCGATAACTTGTTTGTGAACAAGTAAAACTTCCGGTAGCCTGACATGGTTCCAATCGAAGTCCTCCATACGCTACACCTTTTTTCACCCATCCACTAAGGCTACCCTGTGCCCTTGGCTTACCAATACAGATAATATCCGGTGGCGAACCCGAACCAAACAACGTCTTTCGAAATTCCTCAGAACTTCCTATTTAATAAAAAAAAAATACCTGCACTCAAAAGTCTTAAGAATTTCACTGCCTGTCGTCAAAAATACGGGACTTCCAGCCAACAGGCTGCCTCCTTACATGCAACACGATGTCCGTATGTTTAATGGGTCTTCAAACATCCTAGCAACATGTACCTTGAGCACACCCACTGGCCTTCTGCACTGACTGGAGTAGAAGAGTTCGACAACCTAAATGAGCCACAGAGCTTCGGATGTAAACTACCTGCAATGTTATTAAGCAATATAAAACATGAAGGCAGGCCATTGTGAGCTTTGTGTCAACATATATACATGTTGCTGATTTCAATAACTTAACAAATGAAGGTTTCTAAGTCACAATCCATACCAAATGTTGTATGTATGACTCAATCTGGCTTACTGACTCTTAACCATTGATGTCATTGGATCCATCTTACATCAGCAGAATAGGCTAACACTTTTCCCTAAAGATTCTATGACTATCACTCCTTTTTTTCTTTCGTTTGTGTGGACTGTAAAGAACGAGGAAAAAACGACTGACAGAAATGAAATTGGTTGTCTGTAGCTGTGAGAGGTGTCCGCTATATGCAACACAAGGTATTGAAGAAACATTATGAAGAGGCAGGTGTCTGCCTCAACCTTGACTCATTGAGTTTTCTCAGAAGTTCGAGGCATTCTGCGTCTCGGTGTTTCTAATAGAGGTTCAGGCGATTCTCATTTTCTGCAAAACAATAAACTTAATAAATGGTGAAACCTTGAGCGTGGTATCTCAACACACTGGCCTAGCTTTCTCCAGTACAAGAGGAAAAAAACGCAGGAATATTATGGATAAGCGCTTCATATCGGGGGAAAAATATTGAGACGAAATGCGATTGATATATTCTACCGAAAGTGGGAAGAGATCGGTGGTCCAAAGAAATCATGGTAAAGAAGTATCGCGATTCAAGTACTTATAAAAGATACAGAGCTTATGAAGGCGTCGTGATTCCACTAAAAAAAAAAAAAAAAAGATTTGGAAGAGTTCGTCCTAACCAATTAACCTAACCCCTACTTCCTAACCTCCACATCCCGACATTTACATCCAAGCACTTACACAACAGCCTTTAACAAACATTTCATACAGAATAAGCCCCTACAATCTAAAATTGGGTCCTCATGGGGTATTTCTATATGTATTTTCTGTTAATTCTTTCAAACAAATTTTTAGCAAACAGTACACTTAAATAACCCAGCGCGGCCATATAACCTGATCCCTCATCCTAGCCTCACGCCCACATACAGGCCGGACTCCACACAGTCAATGATTTATTTCTCCGTGATTCAGCAAAGTGTACGAGACCAATTGTTTAGTTTCTGAGAGTCAGCGCTCAACACCGTTATTTACGTTTGGCAACTCATGACGTACGTGGCGGCAACTCTCTCTCTCTCTCTCTCTCTCTCTCTCTCTCTCTCTCTCTCTCTCTCATGATATTAGTGGTAGTGATAGGCAGCCACCGCCCAGGGAGGTTAGCTATCGATGTTGCCCACCTGGGCATCGCAAAGGGTGAGTGACGGCTGCGCAATGAGCCAACACTTCGAAGACTGTCAAGTGTCGCTGTCGTGGCTCAAGCAGTTGTCTTTCATTTCTGCCTGACACACACATGGGGTGCTGGTTTTCAGTCCACACTCACACACTCTCTCCATCTTATGCACTAGCACTTGACAGCATGTAACTCTTAACATATTTTCCTGCGGTGAGCGTCCACGCGATAGCCTTGCCTTTTGGCAGAATTCGTCGCAAGTGTTCGTAAGAAGACACTCACTTTTCCTTTGTTCGTATGTCACATACAGGAAATTTTCTCGGCCGGTAACTTTCATCTAAACATACATAATAAACCACAGAAAAGAAAAATAGATATATCTAATACCATCACCCAAAACACCTCGCATAACAACAAAAGCGTACGAACAAGTGTTACAAGCTGCACCATCATCATTCATGTATCATATGGATAGTGAGAGTGTCTGTGGTCTTCAACATCTGAGGATGGTAGTAGATCTTCCAGCTGGTGGTTATGACTTGACTTTGACGGTTTTACTGACCCTAGATTAATCGACTGAAGCTCAAGCATTAACAGTATCATTATCAACAAAAGCATCCACGTCAAGAACACAAACATCAACAAAACCAGCTTTGGCCGAGTCAACACCTAGTGACAAACACACAAAAAAATCACCTACAGAACTACCCGAATCAACAACCCTATCAACAAAGGCAGCACAAAACAACGACATACACAACAAGAGCATGAAAACCCAACATCGCGATCTTGAACAAGCAACACTACCAGAAGTTACCCACTACCCACGCACGATCGCTGAGAGCAACACAAACAATAGAGAGCAACACCGATACCTTATCACACATCCAGGAGCAGGGATGACACAGGCTCCGCGCACCAAAATCAAAACATGCCCACAACGCGCACCCGGTACCTCGACGAATTAAACATTTACATAACTGAAGCTCCTCATTATAGTTTATCATGTAGTCCCCGTTGGCAGAATTTACATGGTTTGTGAATCCTTTCCTCACTAAACGCTCCCTAGTAATAATGAAAGCCAAGCTATTGCCATTTAAAGCTCGGTTGTCGAATGAATATCAATGAAGATAAGCCCGACACGAGCGCCTGGTCTGCCGGGGAACCAAAGAATCTTACTGAGCAGCATTGATAAATATCTTTCATCATATACAGTGAATACCAGGAATAATTTAACTCGTTCTGAAAATCACTTTTCGGCGACTATTTTTTATTTCATTCTCATTCAAATAACGTTTAAATCTCTCTCTCTCTCTCTCTCTCTCTCTCTCTCTCTCTCTCTCTCTCTCTCTCTCTCTCTCTCTCTCTCGAGATAAACATAGAATGAAGGAATTATTTGAATGCGTTTTCCTGCAGCGAAAGTTTTCAGATGAAAGTGTCCAGTTTTCTGGATACTAGTGCGATTCTGAAAATGACCAAGAATAACCATCCATGTGATACGGCATTTTGTAGACTTCTGCAGGGTGTTGGCGACCAAAAGATCCCTCTTCAATCTGTTACTGATGCATGACTTTAAAGGGAAGAGAACCATTCTATCATAACTGAGCCAAAAACCAATGCTAAACGAATGATAACTTGATGTTCACAGTTGACCCAACACAGCAATGCTTCGACTCCTCCACGGCCAGCTGTATCATCACCCTCCCAAGTCTTCAACTTCAAAACCTCAGGAAAAAAATCTTCTGTAACTAATCTATATTGAAATTAAGTAAACGAAAAAAAAAAAATGCAAGTGTTTTAAATAATATCGAATTTGTAACACATATCCTTCTCATACGCTGTTACACAGCCAATGAACATTACGCATATGTATTTTAACTTTTTTCGAATACCTTAATATCTTCGTTGCAAATGATTTTCTATTCATAAAGCATGTAGTTGGGGAAGTGTCCATCACTGTAGAAAATTATAGAATAAATACTGCACAATAACAACGGCACTAGTACCGAAGCCTAATTACTATTATCATTATCAATAACATAATATATTCGTCCTTCTAGCCACCTTCACGTAGATTTAAGAAGTTCGTCTGAACCTTCGAAGACTCGATTACCTCCTCCTGTTCCTGATTTTAAGCAATATTTTCACTAGGATGGAAAGTTTTTCTGGCCCCAGCTCCCACTCGTCTTAGTGGCATTTTATGACACACAGGAGATATGTGAGTAGTAGTAATCTTTCTTCCCAACTCGGGCATAAATTCAATCATTTATCTATATCTACCCCAGGTCCACTTCCTAAGAAAGAGTTCTGCTATTACCCGGTCCCTCTTTCCAGTGGCTCTCGCTGCCCAAAGCTACGCTACTTCCAGTGGCAGGGAATTGCGATCTCCTTTGGATTAAGGAGTTTGTTGATGAGACTGTCCTCCCAGGAATACAGCCTCTAAAGAAACTTTTCACTCACGTTGTAACAATGATTCCTACAGAGCAGAATACATACCATCATTCTGGAAGGCGCGCGCCCGTTTTCTTGACATTCAACGTCTTAAGTTTATCTATAATATCTACGTCGTAGACCCATGGTTGGTGGTACAGGGCAGGGAAATGTGTGGTCTCCCTTCTGAACGTCAACAGAGAACGATGCGAGGGACACAGGGGGGCACTGACCTAAGCCCCTCAGGCTGGTAATTACAGCTATCCCTCGCCACACCTTATGCTCAGCCCTGGCTCTCAGGCTCTGTCTGGGGCGTGCGGTGGTAGCAGGAACCTGTGAGGCCAACAAGTACGGGTCTCCAGACGGTGCCGTAGAGAGCGCAGGAAGGCATTATAAGACGCTGGTCTTATGTTAGTGGGTTTATGGTCAGTATTACGACCCTCCTCCACCTCCTCCTCCTCCTCCTCCTCACCGACCATCCCTTCCTCCCTCCCGACCCCCGCTATCCCTGCAGGCTCCTCGCTACCATCCTCCCTACCTTAACCTCCTGCCACCCGGGGGATAATGGGTATAGGAAAAGTAATTGAAGATGATGGTGGATTGAATCGTGGGCTAAGCTGATGAGGAAAACGCATCGGCGAAAAATTTAGAGGTTAAATGTATGATATATTCAATATGATGTGACATCACGTGGAGTCATGTATCTAACTCTTGGTAAAGTATAGTTATTACTAACATTATTATTATCATTACTATTATATCTGCATTCCGTGTTTAAACTGCCATATCACTGTTTGACTGCGCTATCTTTATTTATCATTTTTCCTACATTCCATCATTTACAGCTTAACTTCTACTAACTGCTTGTAAAGAAGTAATGAAAATAATAATCTGTACGATAATGGACGCTAATCAGTGGTGGTGTGTGGTAGAAACTGTCAGATTTCTACATCATATTAGCCAAAACTAACATAAAAATCTTGAAATGCTGATAGAATACGTTTATATGGATTAGTTTTAGCTAGAGATCTTTTGACATTTAAGTAACAAGTGAGACCTATGGTAAAGAGGGAAACACTGACTGATATTCTAACAATTTGCACAGATTTCCTTCCTATAAAAGAGCGACGCAAAATACAAGGAAAGAGAGCTAGGTTAGCGCCGTTGTTGGTGTCTTGGCGCCGAAGCCGCTCCTTGGCCTAGCCTAGATATGATGATGATAATAATAATAATAATAATAATAATAATAATAATAATAATAATAATAATGATAATAATAACAATGATAATCATAACAATAATAATTATAATAATCATAATAATAATAATAATTATAATAATTATAATAACAATAATGATAATAATAATTACTATTATCATTATCATTATTATTATTATCAATATTATTATTATTATTATCATTATCATTACTAATTATTATAATTTCGAAAAATCTGGTACATTATGTTATGGCTCGTGTTCAAGAACCATAGATGACGAGCGGTCGACTTTGCAAAGGCGACGAGGATTCACATAGTCGTATTCAAGAACGTAGTAATGCGACGCAAGTCGACGCTGATTGGCTTAAACGCATTCGAAACTATTATTATCTTACGCTGAAGAGAAGGGAATTCAAATAAATGTTACAGAAAATATTTTTTTCGAGACTGGTTCAAGTCTTATCGCTACTTGAGAATGTTTATATCCTCCTTCGTCTCTTAGCTAGTTTCATCGGTTGTCACACATAAGGAAAGGTAATATCGACAAATGTAGCAGATATATTTACGCCTCTAAGGAAAGCCTGTTGGTCATGGCCAAGAAAATACTAACAAGACCCAGTCAAGTGATGTCCCAGTCTATTATTGGACCTGATGATGGCGGACACTGGTATGGTCCACACAGTCACGTAATTTCTTAAAATGAATCACACTTGCTATTCAGCTCCTCACATATCCTTACATCATCCACAACGATGCTTCCCTCTGAATCCCTTGCGTTAATTAACTGTTACCTGACTGATCACCGACTCCTGATGAATTTATGGAGAAGATTAAGATTTCCTCAAGGCTTCTCCACAACAGATATCTCTTCAAAGTTTCTTTGTTGCTCCTCTCTTATGATGATTTCCTCGTTCCTTGATCTCTCTCTCTCTCTCTCTCTCTCTCTCTCTCTCTCTCTCGTGTGTGTGTGTGTGTGTGTGTGTGTGTGTGTGTGTGTGTGTGTGTGTGTGTGTGTGTGTGTGTGTGTGTGTGTAAGAAAAACAGATAAATAAACAGCGAGATGAGACGTATGGAGACAAAGAGGGTGTCTGTTAGCATACTGTCAAGTGGCCACTGTGGTTCTATGTTTTCTCAGATATACAAACAGGTGTGAATACACATGTGAACCACACAACAATGTTACGTGTACCACCGCACAACACTGTCATGTGTACGGCTGCACAACACTGTCATGTGTACCACTGCACAACACTGTCATGTGTACCACTGCACAACACTGTCATGTGTACGGCTGCACAACACTGTCATGTGTACCACTGCACAACACTGTCATGTGTACCACTGCACAACCCTGTCATGTGTACCACTGCACAACACTGTCATGTGTACCACTGCACAACAATGTCATGTGTACCACTGCACAATAATGTCATGTGTACCACTGCACAACACTGTCATGTGTACCACTGCACAACACTGTCATGTGTACCACTGCACAACACTGTCATGTGTACCACTGCACAACACTGTCATGTGTACCACTGCACAACACTGTCATGTGTACCACTGCACAACACTGTCATGTGTACCACTGCACAACCCTGTCATGTGTACCACTGCACAACACTGTCATGTGTAGTACTGCATAACACTGTCATGTGTACCACTGCATAACACTGTCATGTGTACCACTGCACAACACTGTCATGTGTACCACTGCACAACACTGTCATGTGTACCACTGCACAACACTGTCACGTGTACCACTGCACAACCCTGTCATGTGTACCACTGCACAACCCTGTCATGTGTACCACTGCACAACACTGTCACGTGTACCACTGCACAACCCTGTCATGTGTACCACTGCACAACACTTGTCATGTGCACCACTGCACAACACTGTCATGTGTGCCACTGCACAACACTTGTCATGTGTACCACTGCACAACCCTGTCATGTGTACCACTGCACAACACCCACAGGTCATGGTGGGTGACCTCTCCCTGCTAGACATGTGCCTCAAGCAACCCACCAACCTCCACCCTTGACCCCTGCCAACCCATCCCTCTATCCCACCGTCGAGGTAATGGACGACTGCTAGTCCCAGGACCCCTAGCCTTCACTCTCTCTTGTATGGTCCCACGCCTACCATTAGCCTCTCCCACCCCTTCCATCGGGACAGGAGGAGGAGAGGTGACCGCTGGTGATGACGGGTCATTACCTGGTCACGCTCTCACTGGTGAGAGTACTGACCTTCCCAAAGCCACTCTCTCTGGACTCTCTCTACTTGGGAGGGTCTGTGAGGACCGCGAGGGACGGAGGAGAGGGTCCGTGGAACGCGAGGGACGGGCGAAAAGAACTTCGTCCAAAGTGAACGATGAACCACAGCGGACAGGTGAGAGGAGGACCGTGCTGTGGCTTCTGTGGCCGTAGCCCCGAGCTGTGTGGCCAGCAGCCCGTGCTGTGGCAAGTGTGCCCTGCAGCCCCGTGCTGTGGTTAGTGTGGCCATAGGTCCGTGCTGTGTTTAATGTGGCCTGTAACCCCGTGCTGTGGCTAGTGTGGCCACAGGTCCGCCTTTCTTCAGAAATCTAGCTCACATTAACAAGCTATAAGACGTCAGTGTTTGCTCTCAACCCACCAACCCCTGGTTTTACCTCCAATCTTTCCACACGAAAGCAGGGGTCACGGGGTGACTTCTCTGCTAAAAGAAGGCAGGACACCCAAATGTTCGTAGACCAGAGAAAACACTCCGACAGGCAGACGTATGTACGTAGCATCCCCTCCAGCAAGGCAGAGAGGTGAGGAATGGTAAGTGATGATGGAAGTATCACACTGAAAAGTAATGTATACAGTTCCTGACAGACTTGTAGTAGAAGATGAAGCGCTGGAATGTAAGGATCGTACGGGGGAAAACGCATCTGGTACCGACTGAAGTTGTGGTAACAAAATTTACTATAATGTCTAAATATTGTGTCTCAGACGAGTGCATGATAGCAGGGAGGGAAAGTGAGGATGAATGAGGAGGACTGAGCCATCGTAATGGAGAGATAACCTCATATATTAAGAAGTGACGGATGACCCATTCAGACAAAACCTAAAGCGAAGTAGAACTGGGAAAGACGTGTGCACAGTAATGTTGATATCACACAACTCTGAGGAATGTTTACGATCCAAAACAATTACACAATGACAGAGAGGGAAAGTTCAGGATGATGCAACGAAGCGGCAAAACATGGACTTTTCAGAGAAGGTAATGTGCAGATAATGAAGGATTTCAGTGATAGAAGAATAGACGTGGGGGGGGGGGGGGAGTAGGAGGAGGAGGAGGAGGAGATGGAGGAGGAGGAGGATTTGGGTTCTCATAGTGTGAGGAAGTCATGGAGAAACAAGATTTTCGTGTGTATATGGGAAGATTTCCAACACCTGCATGTCACTTGAGACGAGAGGGGCTGACCACACCATCTATACCAGATTTTATCGTCACATATACCAGCACGATCCACCAATTGGAAAAGGTAATTACGTAATGCTTAAGTCTATGTGTTACATGAATTGGTTGAAAACAGAGATAAGATAAAGCAAAAACGAGATGTAATCGTGAAGTTCAGCAGTTTTTATGGTAACATTAATTGGGCAGTAGAGCATAGTAACCATGAGTCTAGCCAGTACGCTGAAACGACCTGTGGAATTTACAATGAAAGAGTAGGAACATGGATGCCTCTCACCTCAGAGGAAAGGTTAAGAAAGCGGAACAAATGGTTCAGTACAAGATGTTCACATCCTCTACAAGGCCAGGAGTAATTATGCATCTGAAGTTTGGTCAACACAAGGAGATAATAAAGTCCAGAGGAAAAGAAGTTTAATGGTATCAGAATTAAAAGAGCAGAGTTACATGGGAAGGTAAGTGGGCTAAAATTTGTCCACAATGGGAAAGAGAAAAGACAGTTTCTAAACCACACTGACTACGTGGCCAGCGAACAGTTTTTCGAGGGATGTAAGGAGAGAACAACCAGAGGATATAACATGAAATTATGCAAGAAACTTATTCAAAAAGATGCAAAAAAAAGGTACATTTGCAGCATAAGAGTGGTAGATGAATGGAATAAAGTGAACGAGGATATAGTAAATGCAGAAGAGCATATAAGAAATTGAAAACGTTGTATGATAATAGTAGAGGTTCGAAAAATGGAGCCCCCATGAGTGTAAAAACCCCTCCCATTACATTACACATGGGTAACTATACACATCAATGAACCATGTCTTCAGCTTGATGACAAACATGACATTTTTAACTTTTCACTGACTGACACACATCGAGTGTAGCCGACCACAACACACGCTCATGGAACTATTGACAATCGTACACGACCAGCGAGGCGCGACCCACCTCAACACCACAGTGTTGACCCGCCTGACCTATACTTAACGCTTGAGAAGAATAATGACCTGTATGTATGGAGACTTGACCCTTACTTACTTAAATGGTACTGAGTTCAATATCTGACTATCTGACGTCACTGACATATGTCGTCGATATTCATATTTGATGTTTTTGACGTCAAATGCTGTCGATGTCTATATAACAGACTTATAACAATGAATGTTGTAGTTACCTTAGACGTAAATGCTTATGGTCGAATGGTTACCATAACCCAGAATCTAGCCAGACACCCCACAACCAGTGCTCACAACACATAAACCCAAGCTCGTACTGTTAAGCGCTTTCGATATTAGGTTTCAGAAAAAATCAGGTCCCTGATAAGTGCATTTTAGTCTTGAAAGGAATCGTTAGCTTTGACAGTAAAAGCAATTTGTCGGTCTATTTACATTCTTCAGATGTAAAGAGGACATTTGATCACGTCAGTCACTGAACACTGACCTATACTGGTCGCCATGAGGGGACTAAGGTACCTTGTCAGCTTCCTAATCATTCTGTAAAAAGTGGGAGGAACTTGTGTCAGTAGAAATCTGCTTCCTCAACGATGTGGATCATGTTTACACCAACGATCTCTCTGTGTCATCCTTGATAGGAACAGTGCTGGATGATTCCTAGCCAATGCTCTGCTGATGACGTGGTCTTGTATATCATCCTCCACAGTTGGTCTCCAACCGCGCGCGGGTTTAACAGGTGCCCCAGCCGCGTCTGCACGGGAGGAGCGGAAGATCATACGTAACACACTCACCACACAAGTGTGTGTCAGACAGTTCCTTGCGGGGAACTTTAAGTGTGGCCTGTGGGGCATGATGAACTCGAAGGTCGCTCAGTGTTTTATGGAGGGTTTGAGGCTGTCTGGCTCAAACGATTATGAAGGGTGAGAGAGACGATCATAACTTATACAAGATGTTTAGAAAGCTTGTTGTAGCAGTGATGCATACTGTGATGTCACAGAAGCTACTGCTAGCGCCCCATCCCCATGCTATAATGCTACGTGGTGAGACGCATAGGGAGGGTCACAGGCCGGGGCTGTCCTGCTGCCCCCGATATGCAGGGAGAAGCCAGACCTCATAAACCTCAGTTTGTATTGTCAATAGCAATGTTCCTCATAGCACGGCAGCTGGTGCCTCTCTCTCTCTCTCTCTCTCTCTCTCTCTCTCTCTCTCTCTCTCTCTCTCTCTCTCTCATATATATATATATATATATATATATATATATATATATGTGTGTGTGTGTGTGTGTGTGTGCGTGTGTGTGTGTGTGTGTGTTTGATTGCTGCCGTCATCATAATAATAACCATTATTATTGATCTTCTTACGATTATCAATAAAAATGATCATCATGATTACTATTATCATCATTATAAGCAACCCAAATTCTGGGGTCAACGTAAGATTCTCTGGCACAGTACAAGTGTTAAAACCTTGACTCAGCGTCAGATGCAGTTGGTCATCAAGAGGTCATACGCTTGACGCTGCGCACTCGCGACCCACAGAGGCCCGGCACACGACGACCAACGCTTTCCATGGGCAAAGGTCAGGGTCTCCTGGTGGAGGTGTGGCCGACTGCTCTCGATGTGACCAGCTGCACCAACTCGGGTGGACAATCAACACTTATCTCTTGAGCGAGATGGTAGGGCCCTTGAGCACGACGGTAGGGTCCTTGAGCACGACGGTAGGGCCCTTGAGCACTACGATAGGGCCCTTGAGCACGACGGTAGGGTCCTTCAGCACGACGGTAGGGTCCTTGAGCACGACGGTAGGGCCCTTGAGCACGACGGTAGGGTCCTTGAGCACGACGGTAGGGTCCTTGAGCACTACGATAGGGCCCTTGAGCACGACGGTAGGGTCCTTGAGCACGACGGTAGGGTCCTTGAGCACGACGGTAGGGTCCTTGAGCACTACGATAGGGTCCTTGAGCACGACGGTAGGGTCCTTGAGCACGACGGTAGGGTCCTTGAGCACGACGGTAGGGCCCTTGAGCACGACGATAGGGCCCATGAGCACGACGGTAGGGCCCTTGAGCACGACGGTAGGGCCCTTGAGCACGACACGACGGTAGGGCCCTTGAGCACGACACGACGGTAGGGCCCTTGAGAGTACCAGCAGCAGGGTAACCTACCAGACCCTAGGTAGGAGCGTACCAGCAGTAGTGTAACCTACCAGACCCTAGGTAAGAGCGTACCAGCAGTAGGGTAACCTACCAGACCCTAGGTAGGAGTGTACCAGCAGTAGGGTAACCTACCAGACCCTAGGGAGGAGCCTACCCGGAGTAAAGAACAGAAAGAATGAATTAGATGAGAGAATCAAGAGATGATATATAGTTGAGGTTTGTGAAGCAAAGCAACACAGAGACAATAGAGGAGGTATATAGGAGACACGGGAGTGAAAACTGCATTTAGTGTTATACAGGAAGGCCAGAAATGACCACATCAAGAACAAGAAAGAAGAAATGAGGAGACAAACACATATTACTGATACGACAAAATAATACTAAACTATTCATAGATTTATAAGCAACAAACTAACAGTAAAGAGACAAAATAGTTAAACTAAAAAGTTCGGGAGATTAATCTATTATCGACATAAATAAGGACACAAGTGTAATTACTTCTATGGAAGATACAGAGGTACAATTACAACCAACTAGTGTACCAACCAGTGTACCAGCCAGTATATCAACCAGTGTACCAGTCAGCGCACCAACCAGTGTACCAGCCAGTGTACCAACCAGTGTACCAGTCAGCGCACCAACCAGTGTACCAGTCAGTGTACCAACCAGTGCACCAGTCAATGTACCAACCAGTGTACCAGTCAGCGCACCACCCAGTGTACCAGTCAATGTACCAACCAGTGTACCAGTCAGTGTATCAACCAGTGTGCCAGTCAGTGTGCCAACCAGTACACCAGTCAATGTACCAACCAGTGTACCAGTCAGCGCACCAACCAGTGTACCAGTCAGCGCACCAACCAGTGTACCAGTCAATGTACCAACCAGTGTACCAGTCAATGTACCAATCTGTGTACCAGCCAGTGTGCCAACTAGTGTACCAGCAAGTATAGCAATCAGTTTACCAGCCAGTGTACCAACCAGTGTACCAGACAGTGTACCAACCAGTGTACCAGCCAGTATAGCAGCCAGTGTGCCAACCAGTGTACCAGCCAGTGTACCCAGCGCTGTGCCAACCAGTGAGAGAGAGAGAAAGAAAATAGAGACACGGTAGAGAACAGGGAAGTGAATCCACTGGAAGTTGAGGAGGTTCATGAAGATGATGGACCCGCATAAAGCTTGTGGACCAGATGGCATCTCGCCAGATGGACACGGTGGGAGGGGGGGGGGGGAGGAAGAAGACCCCCTTGAGAGACGCTCTTGGTGGTGGTTGTTTAAGATCTGACTCAACGAGGGTGATGTGTCAACAAGAGAGTGGAGGAAAGCAAGCTGGTGTGTGTGTGTGTGTGTGTGTGTGTGTGTGTGTGTGTGTGTGTGTTGCCCTTACATAACTTAGGTGACATGGAGAGGAGGCTTGAAGTACAGACTACTAATGCTGATCATCTGTTGGTGACGAATCGACCAGAGTACTGAGAAAGAGACGAGTTGTGGTGTGTGTGTGTGTGTGTGTGTGTGTGTGTGTGTGTGTGTGTGTGTGTGTGTGTGTGTGTGTGTGTCGTCGTGTCCCGCTACTGGTGACTGGGGACAAAGCCAGGTCTCCAGGCTGGGGGTCACAAGGGGGTTATATAAATGCATTGACAACTGAGAGAAGACGGTACACATCCGTAAGGTGCGGTACACGGCAGGAGGGTACCACACACAGCAGCAGGGTACCACACACAGCAGCAGGGTACCACACACAGCAGCAGGGTACCACACACAGCAGCAGGGTACCACACACAGTAGCAGGGTACCACACACAGCAGCAGGGTACCACACACAGCAGCAAGGTACCACATACAGCAGCAGGGTACCACACACAGCATCAGGGTACCACACATAGCAGCAGGGTACCACACATAGCAGCAGGGTACCACACACAGCAGCAGGGTACAACACATAGCAGCAGGGTACCACACATAGCAGCAGGGTACCACACACAGCAGCAGGGTACCACACACAGCAGCAGGGTACCACACACAGCAGCAGGGTACAACACACAGCATCAGGGTACCACACATAGCAGCAGGGTACCACACACAGCAGCAGGGTACCACATACAGCAGCAGGGTACCACATACAGCAGCAGGGTACCACACACAGCATCAGGGTACCACACATAGCAGCAGGGTACCACACATAGCAGCAGGGTACCACACACAGCAGCAGGGTACAACACATAGCAGCAGGGTACCACACATAGCAGCAGGGTACCACACACAGCAGCAGGGTACCACACACAGCAGCAGGGTACCACACACAGCAGCAGGGTACCACACACAGTAGCAGGGTACCACACATAGCAGCAGGGTACAACACATAGCAGCAGGGTACCACACATAGCAGCAGGGTACCACACATAGCAGCAGGGTACCACACACAGCAGCAGGGTACCACACATAGCAGCAGGGTACCACATACAGCAGCAGGGTACCACATACAGCAGCAGGGTACCACACACAGCATCAGGGTATCACACACAGCATCAGGGTACCACACCCAGCGGCAGGGTACAACACATCAATAAGGGTGTATGACACAGAGGAAAGGTACAGAACACAGCGTTAGGATGCTACACAGAGCAACATGATACAGCTCACAGCATTACCGTGATAAGTACAACAGCAGGATACATCACACAGCACTAAGACACAGCAGCAGGATACATCACACAGCACTAAGACACAGCAGCAGGATACATCACACAGCACTAAGACACAGCAGGAAGGTACAGCACACAACATTACGGAACGAGACGCAGCAGGAACAAAAAGCACACAGCACTTGGGTGAAAGGCAAAGCAGCAAAGTACAACACACAGCACAAGGGTATAAGACGCAGCACAGAGAGGGGTACAGTACACAGCACTAGGGTGCAAGACACAGCAGCAAGGCACAGCACACAGCACTAGGTTGTAGAACACAGCCTCATGCTCCAGCAGCAGGGAGACGGGTACAGCACACAGACTCATGCTCCAGCAGCAGGGAGAGGGGTACAGCACACAGCCTCATGCTCCAGCAGCAGGGAGAGGGATACAGCACACAGACTCATGCTCCAGCAGCAGGGAGAGGGGAACAGCACACAGCCACATGCTCCAGCAGCGGGGAGAGGGATACAGCACACAGCCTCATGCTCCAGCAGCAGGGAGACGGGTACAGCACACAGCCTCATGCTCCAGCAGCAGGGAGAGGGATACAGCACACAGCCTCATGCTCCACCAGCAGGGAGAGGGATACAGCACACAGCCTCATGCTCCAGCAGCAGGGAAAGGGATACAGCACACAGCCTCATGCTCAAGCAGCAGAGAGACGGGTACAGCACACAGTCTCATGCTCCAGCAGCAGGGAGAGGGATACAGCACAGTCTCATGCTCCAGCAGCAGGGAGAGGGGTGCAGCGCAGCCTCATGCTCCAGCAGCATGGAGAGGGATACAGCACACAGCCTCATGCTCAAGCAGCAGGGAGAGGGATACAGCACACAGTCTCATGCTCCAGCAGCAGGGAGAGGGATACAGCACACAGCCTCATGCTCCAGCAGCAGGGAGAGGGATACAGCACACAGTCTCATGCTCCAGCAGCAGGGAGAGGGATACAGCACACAGTCTCATGCTCCAGCAGCAGGGAGAGGGATACAGCACACAGCCTCATGCTCCAGCAGCAGGGAGACGGATACAACACACAGCCTCATGCTCCAGCAGCAGGGAGACAGGTACAGCACAGTCTCATGCTCCAGCAGCAGGGAGAGGGATACAGCACACAGCCTCATGCTCCAGCAGCAGGGAGAGGGATACAGCACACAGCCTCATGCTCCAGCAGCAGGGAGACGGGTACAGCACACAGCCTCATGCTCCAGCAGCAGGGAGAGGGATACAGCACACAGCCTCATGCTCCAGCGGCAGGGAGAGGGATACAGCACACAGTCTCATGCTCCAGCAGCAGGGAGACGGGTACAGCACACAGCCTCATGCTCCAGCAGCAGGGAGACGGGTACAGCACACAGCCTCATGTTCCAGCAGCAGGGAGACGGGTACAGCACACAGCCTCATGCTCCAGCGGCAGGGAGAGGGGTACAGCACACAGTCTCATGCTCCAGCAGCAGGGAGAGGGATACAGCACACAGCCTCATGCTCCAGCAGCAGGGAGAGGGGTACATCACACAGCCTCATGCTCCACCAGCAGGGAGAGGGGTACAGCACACAGCCTCATGCTCCACCAGCAGGGAGAGGGGTACAGCACACAGCCTCATGCTCCAGCAGCAGGGAGACGGGTACAGCACACAGCCTCATGCTCCAGCAGCAGGGAGAGGGATACAGCACAGTCTCATGCTCCAGCGGCAGGGAGAGGGGTACAGCACACAGCCTCATGCTCCAGCAGCAGGGAGAGGGATACAGCACACAGTCTCATGCTCCAGCGGCAGGGAGAGGGGTACAGCCTCATGCTCCAGCAGCAGGGAGAGGGATACAGCACACAGCCTCATGCTCCAGCAGCAGGGAGAGGGATACAGCACACAGTCTCATACTCCAGCGGCAGGGAGAGGAGTACAGCCTCATGCTCCAGCAGCAGGGAGAGGGATACAGCACACAGCCTCATGCTCCAGCAGCAGGGAGAGGGATACAGCACACAGCAACAGGCAGTGAGGCAGCATCCTGTGTGACAGCAGCAGTGTGGGTCCCACTTGTCATATATTGGCCTAGTTAACCTCCCACCCCTCCAACCCCGGCCTTCCCTACCACTCTACCGCTCCTCCACGTGACCTGCTCCCTGGCTGCCCTGACCGATGGCTGGCTGCCCTGACCGATGTCAGGCTGGCTGACCTGACCGATGGCTGACTGGATGCGCTTACCGCTGCCTGGCTGACCTGACCGATGGCTGCCCCGACCGCCACCTCGCTGGCTGACTGGTCTGAGCTGATCTCTGGCTCCCTTTTGCTAGCTGACTGGCTGGTCGCTCTGGACCTGACTGCTAGATGCCTGGCTATCCTGGCCTGACCGCTGGCTGACCTGTTCGTTGGCGTGTACAACACTGGCCTGACTGCTGGTTGACTGGCTGTTCTGGTATGATTACTGGCCCACTGGGAGGTTGCTGGATGTCTGGCTGCACTGTCCTGACCCCTGGCTGCCAAGCTGGCAACTCTGGCCTGGCCGCTCGCTGGCTGGCTAACTATTCTGGCCTAATTGTCTGTGTCTGTCTGTCTGGCAACCTCGCTGCGATTGGATTGCTTGCTTGCTTGCTTACTTGCTTGTTGGCTGGCCGACTGGCTGCTCTGGCCTGGCTGCTGATTGACTGCTCTGGCACGACTGTTGGCTGGCTGGCTGCCTGTTATGGCTTGACTATCGGCTGTCTGGCTGCTCTGGCCTAACAGACCACGGCCACTGTGGTCCTCAGTGCTTTTGCATTTCCTAACACCAACTGACGCACGTTACATTTTCTAATATATATATATATATATATATATATATATATATATATATATATATATATATATATATATATATATATATATATATTCCCTAGCCTAAACAAGGTATCCAATATATCGACCAACCCTTCGGGGAGGATGAAAAGCTGGATTGACTGTGGACCGACTTCCGCACCCGGGATTCAAACCTATGCCCTGTGGCCATTCCTATCTGCCGGCACACATCGTATTCTTGTATGACTGATGGCAATGTCGAGGGATCTGGTTTTCCGCCCCTCCAGCACGCGCCAGCCGGCATAATTGGCGACCTACTTAAACTCATCGTAAGGTTTTCCATAGGAAAATCCTTGCTCCTCTAACCGGATATTCTCCCCGTCTTTCTTGATTAAAGTCAGATCTCTAGATCTAGATCATCATCCCTGCTCTTGTGGGGCCACTTGTGTCGCCCCTCCTGCTGCCACCTGGGAGACCATCCCATATGCTGAGTCGTCGCTTCTTCTAGGTGGATGAGCCGTTCATATGCAATGGTTCCAACTTCAAGGTTTCTATCTGTACCTGAAGATTACGGTCCAACTCGTGTGGCGCAGCCGTACCTCACTATCCCTGGTGACTTGTGGTATGTGTTGGTACAAAATGTTCCCTCATACATATTGTAAGTGACTTGTGGTATGTGTTGGTACAAAATGTTCCCTCATACATATTGTAAGTGACTTGTGGTATGTGTTGGTACAAAATGTTCCCTCGTACACACTGTAAGTGACTTGTGTTAAAATGTTCCCTCGTACACATTGTAAGTGACATGTGGTATGTGTTGGTACAAAATGTTCCTTCGTACACATTCTAAGTGACTTGTGGTATGTGCTGGTACAAAATGTTCCCTCGTACATATTCTAAGTGATATGTGTTGGTACAAAATGTTCCCCCGTACATATTCTCAGTGACTTGTGGTATGTGCTGGTACAAAATGTTCCCTCGTACATATTCTAAGTGACTTGTGGTATGTGTTGGTACAAAATGTTCCCTCGTACACATTCTAAGTGACTTGTGGTATGTGCTGGTACAAAATGTTCCCTCGTACATATTCTAAGTGACTTGTGGTATGTGTTGGTACAAAATGTTCCCTCGTACACATTCTAAGTGACTTGTGGTATGTGCTGGTACAAAATGTTCCCTCGTACATATTCTAAGTGACTTGTGGTATGTGTTGGTACAAAATGTTCCCTCGTACATATTCTAAGTGACTTGTGGTAAGTGCGGGTAAAAAATGTTCCCTCGTACATATTCTAAGAGCTCGTAAATCTGTGTGTGTTCCCACCAGTGTATCCCAGTGTCTCAGCCTTCATGACACTCCCATGTGGGCATAAGAAATGCTCGTCTATTTGCTTCTATCTTAGATTTTCTTATATTTCACCACCACTCTCCCTGCATAGCTAACCTTACAGTTTCTTCCACCACTCTGATCCTTCCCTCATTATCGTCCTCAGAAACTGGTTCTGGCTCATCTGATCCCCTGTGGTTATCTGTTTATCAGCAAGTTATTAGGGAAAAATTGTTGAAGCACTTTTACCAGAATGTCATGTCTGAAAGGTCCTTTGTTTACTATTACCACTTGAGCCTTACGGCTGAACTTTTCAGATGGTATGGACCTTGCTCCCTTCCCCCTCTCGTTCTACACACCAGTAGGGATAGACTTGTCCCTCCTCGTTCCACCCACCAGTAGGGCTAGACCTGTCCCTCCTCGCTCCACCCACCAGTAAGGATAGACCTGTCCCTCCTCGTTCCACCCACCAGTAGGGCTAGACTTGTCCCTCCTCGTTTCACCCACCATTAGGGCTAGACCTGTCCCTCTTCGTTCCACCCACCAGTAGGGATAGACCTGTCCCTCCTCGCTCCACCCACCAGTAGGGCTAGACTTGTCCCTCCTCGTTCCATCCACCAGTAGGGCTAGACCTGTCCCTCCTCGTTCCACCCACCAGTAGGGCTAGACCTGTCCCTCCTCGTTCCACCCACCAGTAGGGCTAGACCTGTCCCTCCTCGTCCCATCCACCAGAAGGGACAGACCTGCCCGTCCTTGTTCTACACACCAGTAGGGCTAGAACTACCTCCTCTTCCTCTTCCCACTCACCAGACCTAGATTCGTCCCTCCTCAACCTTCTCTCACTTCTCCTGCTATATCGTTCATTCCTCTGGGTAAAACTACATCGTGACTTCTCATCCTCGCTGAGGTTAGTGTCAAACAATTTTATTCACTCGATCCATCACGTTACAGCTCCCTGCCACTCATGCAAATCTGCGTATGTAAAAATAAACTGTTGACACAGATCTTATCTAACCGTTCTATGTAATATGTAATTACCTGTTTGTACTGTACGGGGAAGGAGTTTCACACTAATGGGACACCATCCCTTGAACATTCTCACGTATCGCACAACCTACTATCGTGCAACCTTTTAATCTATATGTTGTCCACATTTACCACATCCACTTTCGGTTTATTCCATTCATCCACCACAGTCAACTATACCAGTACTTTTTTTTTTTTTTAAAGGATTCTTGCGTCATTAAATGTTTTTGTTCTCTGGTTATGCTAACCCTAAATCTTTCGGAGAACTTTTTCTTTGCCTTAATCGTCAATCTAGTGTGTGTGTGTCCATACCAGATTTCAATGGTATGGACACGTATTCCTTCGCGAAATTACATGTTTCTGTTGTGGATTCGGCGACGTGGGAGAAGGAACCGAATCTTGCTATGTGAAGTCAACACCAAAAGGCCAGATTTTGACGATTTTAGTCATTTGTTTCCGGACCTACTGAACCACAATGACAGAATTTTCTGTCTTTTTGGAACGATGACAGAAAATTTTCACGAAACTAGTGGATATGACAGGAATTTCTGTCAAGAAAATGGGCTCGAATCACAGGTGTCACGATCACAAAAGATCATGGAGAGCAGAGCGATGCCAGGCAAGCTTTACTAAATCTTCTACCTGCATGATGATGCTCTCAACACAAATGCCGCTCACTGACTGACGAAGAAACAGGTCAGGCCTTAATCATGAATCGACTCGACTCTTTACACTCTATCAACATGACCACATTACAAAGTGAGATGGAATGGCGAGTCACGTAGAGTCACGACTCGACTCGATTGGTGTGACCGTATCCAATGCAAGAGTTTAGCGGTGTAAGGACAGAAACAGAAATCGCAACGGCAACACCCTCAAGTAACGAATGGACGCAGTGACTTGCCGGATATTGCGTAGCCTAACCTAATGGCGATGGCAAGCAAGCGGACAGATCTCGGGTGCAAAAACTAAAATGATACCCGTAGAAAACGGAGACAGACTAATACTGTGATGCAGGGTAAATGGGTCAAGTTTTGAGGTAAGATTGGCAGAGTTAAGTCTGACTGCTCTGAACTCGACTCCGTTAAGTAAGGTTTTTGCGCTACAAACGCCCTAAATGTGAGAAGAACATTCTAGACAAGGAAAAAGCATCCATTTGTAAAATTGCAGCAGCTGTTTAGAAGAGAAGATTCATCAGCATATGAACAAGAATCCCAGTTTCGTAAAGGCATAGTGAGCTATCTGTGTAATGAGGGGTTTCCAAACACGTTTACTGTACTGAGTGATGGAATCACAAAACCACGAAAGGAATTAGGAAACTTGAGAGTTTTATAAAGAGAATTAAGGAACTGGGTTATAAAGGTGTTAAACTTGACTAGTTCACGTCTGCCCTATTGGGAAATGTTGTACAAATCTGAATTTACAAAGGCAGTTAACAACGAGACAAAATACAAATCAGCCATAAGATAGATTTGGTCAAAAAAAAGTGTTGAGTTGTGAACATGCATCTTAATTCCTGTCGTAACGTCGACGATCCTGGGGGAAAAAATGCGTTTCCTTCGACTTTTTATACTGGGAAACTTCGTGGGGCTGGTGCTACTTGCACTTCCAGCAGAAGGTACTTCGCATCTTAAGTATACTAACCATTTTGTAATAGATGGATTTAACTCGATTGTTAAGAAAAGGCCGCAGTCAAGCAGGTTGATCCTATATTACCGAGCCTAAAAGTGTGTCCCAATTTGAGATGACTGTATGTCGTGTAAATCTTGGCAAACATACCAATGCCCATGTACCTGAAAACAATCTTTACTGTGACCAAAAGAAAGATTGCGTCCCGATCATTCTTACACGATGTTCTGGTAACAATTCCTGCAACATGTTAGCTCCAACATCCCTTTCAAGAGAAAGAGAGACAGAGAGAGAGAGAGAGGAGGAAGAGACTATAACAGCACAGCGTTACACTATCGCATGACTAATATCCACAGGTGAACAAGTACAAGTTTTCTGTCCACACTGGCCACAGCCCCGGCATCCTTCAGCCAGCCTGTCTCGTTTCCTGGAGCCGACAACCTGTGATCACATCTTTTCCAAGTAATCCATTACTCTAAATCTCCTTCCAACATTTCCCGACGGACTCCACGGCTCCTACCTAGTTTCCGAAGCTTACAATTCGAGTTTACATCTATCTAGAATATAACACTTCCTAAGACGCTCCCATCATCCTCGCTTTCGTTTTCAAAATGTCAAAGTTTGCCACTGACCTACAATTTTACTATTCTCTACTTCGAATATTCTTCATGTGAGCAACTACTTCCTTTATCCATAAGTACAATCATACTGATGGGAAAGAGGTGGATCTTTTTTCCGTCTCGATATTCTTACACTGGACTACATAATCCTGGGAATGTCTGCCTGCTGACCGACTCCCACATAACGGATGGATGTTCGGAGCGAGAGCACCAGTGGCATGGTCACCGGAGTCGCTCGACTGACTTCCAACACCAGCCTAGCATTAACACCGCTGCCTCGGCGACTGTTACTGCATTTTGCTTGATCGGTGGAACGTCTCAGATTTCAGATTTCAACGTTTAATATGAAGATAGAAGGGAAGGTGACTACTTTTGCAGTCGTTATCAAGGCACTAAACTGAATATGATATTCATTACAAATTTACCTTCCTTTTGTTGACATTCTTAAGTACCCACACACCACCTAATACTTCTGAGATAACAATATGATCTCATCTCTACACTGATAGAAAGATATCCTGGCAGACGTTGTAACTGTAGGCGCCTGGGCGATGGCAGGCGTCTCCGACGCTTGAACAATGGCAGACGTGTTACTCAATATATGTGTCCCGTTGTCTCGCCGAAACAGCAGCGGTAGCAGTAATGGGGTCGATGAAGAAATTTTTTTTTGCATAACAAACACAGCCTCACGCGCAACACCTGACAGCTGAGGTCGTTCACAACAATCACAGGGACACAGAGAGACAGACTTGACCGCTGGGGTCACGCAAAACTAACAATTGGTATACAGCCAGTCTGCCCTGTTGAACTGCAACTCACAGAACACCTCCCCCTCTTCTCTTCCACCTCAATTTCCCTTCAAAATAACTTTACCCGCTAACCTCACCTCCGTCTCTCGCCACCCGCCAATCGGTCGCCCACACTTTGATTATTACGGTGGAGACTTTTTGCATTATCGTGCTTGGAGTATAAGAGGTTTGGTTAGTCTTGGCTCTGCAATGTAGGTTACACTTCGTTATCTGGTTAGGTTAGGAGAATATGTTCGCTGTTTCGACGGTTAGAGACCAACACTAGACTCGAAATTACTAAGCTAAAGCACGTACCATGTAGGCTAGGCTACAATATCAAAATGCTCACTAGGCTACAGTACGAAGCATAGGTTTAGGTGAGTAGGTTGCATTAGGAACAAAAATGACGCTCAAAAATCATGAAAAGTAAAGAAGTTTATTGCGACATAAAAAAGACCAACAATTCATATGAGGGACAGTTCACAGTTACCTTCTGTGACGTCATTAGGAAAAATTCTTACGCGGATATTCGAAATGTTTTAAAAAGTTTTAAAAATATAAAAATACCTGCATATGAACAAACAATGACAAACAATAAGAGAAACATCAACACATCGACAAATATGACAAGAAACCAAAGAAAAACTGCAGCACTTAAATGCAACTGCAAATGTATGACCATCAGAAACATATACAGGAACATCAAGCAAAGGCATTTGTAAAAAGAAAGACAAATACAACAGTTGAAGCTACATCAAAGGGAGGAAAATGTAGGAAAAGAAAAAAAACAATAGTAAGACTAATAAAATTGCAATACAAAATACAATACTGTAACAAGAACAAAAATAAGAAGATAAATACAAGAACATCCAACAATCATATGAACAACATATGCATCAATAACAAAAGCAAGAAAATCAAAGGGCAAGGAAACAGACGAAAGAAATAGCCCAACCCACAACCATACACATGTATATACATACACGTCCACACAACGCAAATATACATACCTACACAGCTTTCCATGGTTTACCCCAGACGCTTCACATGCCCTGATTCAATCCACTAACAGCACGTCAACCCCGGTATACCACATCGATCCAATTCACTCTATTCCTTGCAGTCCTTTCACCCTCCTGCATGTTCAGGCCCCGATCACACAAAATCTTTTCCACTCCATCTTTCCACCTCCAATTTGGTCTCCCACTTCTCCTCGTTCCCTCCACCTCCGACACATATATCCTCTTGGTCAATCTTTCCTCACTCATTCTCTCCATGTGCCCAAACCATTTCAAAACACCCTCTTCTGCTCTCTCAACCACGCTCTTTTTATTTCCACACATCTCTCTTACCCTTACGTTACTTACTCGATCAAACCACCTCACACCACACATTGTCCTCAAACATCTCATTTCCAGCACATCCACCCTCCTGCGCACAACTCTATCCATAGCCCACGCCTCGCAACCATACAACATTGTTGGAACCACTATTCCTTCAAACATACCCATTTTTGCTTTCCGAGATAATGTTCTCGACTTCCACACATTCTTCAAGGCTCCCAGGATTTTCGCCCCCTTCCCCACCCTATGATCCACTTCCGCTTCCATGGTTCCATCCGCTGCCAGATCCACTCACAGATATCTAAAACACTTTACTTCCTCCAGTTTTTCTCCATTCAAACTTACCTCCCAATTGACTTGACCCTCAACCCTACTGTACCTAATAACCTTGCTCTTATTCACATTTACTCTTAACTTTCTTCTTTCACACACTTTACCAAACTCAGTCACCAGCTTCTGCAGTTTCTCACATGAATCAGCCACCACGCTGTATCATCAGCGAACAACAACTGACTCACTTCCCAAGCTATCTCATCCACAACAGGCTTCATACTTGCCCCTCTTTCCAAAACTCTTGCATTCACCTCCCTAACAACCCCATCCATAAACAAATTAAACAACCATGGAGACATCACACACCCTTGCCGCAAACCTACATTCACTGAGAACCAATCACTTTCCTCTCTTCCTGCACGTATATATATATATATATATATATATATATATATATATATATATATATATATATATATATATATATATATATATCAAGAGATCACAGTGGAGCGCATAATCTAGTATATGCTGATAACCTCGTGGAAAATGAAACAATAATTTTCCAAGTGCACTTTCGTGTAATGATCACATTGTCAGGGGAGATATAAGAATAAGATAAAAGAAGTGGAACAATCAGTTGAGGTACAAGGAAGAGACGTAGCTGAGGCGCCACTGGTAAACAATCGTTACTCATTCATGCTTGTACGCCGTTTCCCGCGTCAGGCAAATGGCGTTGGGAGCACATAATTTGTTAACAGAGGAAATTTCCTTTACTTTGGGTGTCGGATCCAGTCAATATAGTGGTCATTATTTTTATCGCGAGTAAGCAAGGCATTAGAAACCTGTTCTATTCTTATACAAGTGTTTATGCTGCTTATATCTAACAGCAAGATTCTTAACAATCTGTCCTATACAAAACATATTACATCTTTTGTAAAGTATTTGGTAAACAGCCCATACAATTTTCTGGTGAGTTTTTGAGAAGAATATTCTTGATACAACTGGTATCGCTGGAGGCTACATTCTAGAACTCAACAGAAAATTCTGCGGGCTGTGTTTACAGAATAACTCACAAAAGCTGTAATAACGTCTTATATCGGACAAACTATTAGACATGAGTAGCTAAATATTATATGCAAGCAGGCCGGAAATAACGACCGCTGTACTGGTTGGACCTGAAACTCACGACAGAGGATGGAGAGGAGTTAGAGCATTTCTTCTATGGCCCAATTGTCTCTTCCTATCGCCACCTTGCAGACTCGGCAAACAGCGTATATATATATATATATATATATATATATATATATATATATATATATATATATATATATATATGAGGCTGTACGGACAACTGAATACCCTTATGAAGGTCATCTTATTAACGCTACATACGTATTTAAATACCCTAGCCTAAGCCTGGTACCCATTTCATTGACCAGATCGTAAACAGAACGGTCACACAGGACTCAAACTGACGAACAGTTGTTCATTTGCCGAGATCTTACCTGAGTGATGGCGGTTTGCCGTTCGAAATCAATTTACCAACAAAACTTTATTAAAAAAATACACCAGGAATGTTACCTATACCCGCTGGCATATGTTTAATGGCATAATAATATTATTCTTGATTTTTCATTCTAGTTTTTGTTTTGACTATCCATCACCGCCAAATGAAAACAAACTTGGCTTCGGCAAGTTCCATGGAGCTCACCGTGTGAGGCCCCCGACATGATTATGGGAACGCACATATGAACTGTCTGGTAAAGTTAGCGCTACATATGATCGAACTTTGACTGTGTGCAGAGGGCGTTGCAGTGAACCTGCTCGAACTGGGGCCAGCGGTTGCACGGGTTTACTCGCGACTATGTGACTATGACCGTCATATTGATGTCATTTTTTATTTTCATTTTTTCTTCTTACTCGATGTTTTCGCGAGTGGCTCGAGATATAACAAAGGTCGTGTGACGCCACTATAACGAAGGATGAACAGCTGGGTTAACTGTGGACCGACTACCCTGACCAGGATTCAAATCTATGAGGACTCGACTCCTGAGCGGCCCGTGAATACGTCACTGTCAGCAAAATTATATATATATATATATATATATATATTATACTTTGTCGCTGTCTCCCCGCGTTAGCAAGGTAGCGCAAGGAAACAGACGAAAGAATGGCCCAACCCACCCACATACACATGTATATACATACACATCCACACACGAACATATACATACCTATACATTTCAACGTAAACATATATATACATACACAGACATATACATATATACACATGTACATAATTCATACTTGCTGCCTTCACTCATTCCCGTCCCCACCCCGCCACACATGAAATGACAACCCCCTAACCCCGTATGCACGCGAGGTAGCGCCAGGAAAAGAATAACAAAGGCCACATTCGTCCACAGTGTCTAGCTATCATGTATAATATATATATATATATATATATATATATATATATATATATATATATATATAAAATATATATATATATATATATATATATATATAAAATATATATATATATATATATATATATATATATATATATATATATATATATATATATATATATATATATATTTTTTTTTTTTTTTTTTTTTTCTTCTTTTTTCTTTCGTACTATTCGCCATTTCCTGCATTAGCGAGGTAGCGTTAAGAACAGAGGACTGGGCCTTTGAGGAAATATTCTCACCTGGCCCGCTTCTCTGTTCCTTCTTTTGGAAAATTAAAAAAAAAAAAATGAGAGGGGAGGATTTCCAGCCCCCCGCTCCCTTCCCTTTTAGTCGCCTTCTACGACACGCAGGGAATACGTGGGAAGTATTCTTTCTATATATATATATATATATATATATATATATATATATATATATATATATATATATATATATATAATGTTGAAGGCTTCAGTCACGGACGAAAGTCACATCAAGGCCGGGCTTAAATGAAGTACAGAAAGGTTAATGAAAAGAAAAAAGATGTGACAAGGGAAAGTATTTACGAATTATGGAGGAAGTGAAAAAAAAAAAAAAAGACTAGAGAGGGTAGAGTGTTCCAAAGCTTCAAGTTGTAAGGACAGAAACAGTTATCGAAACGGCCCACCCTTGAGCTGCCAACGGCCACACAGTAATCATGTGACGCAGCAGCTTGCCACGTATTGCTTGGTCTACCTAGCAGGGAGGGCACACACCTAGCCAGCTCTCGGGAGCAAAAACCAAATCAATACCTACTGAAGAGGGAAAGTATAGCACTAACACTGCGACGTAGGGCAAATGGTCTGGTTTTGAATTGAACCTGGGAGACTTTATGAGTCGGACTGCTTTCAGCTCAACTGCCAAGTAAACATGCAGTGTTAAATCTACCCCAGACGTGTGAGCTGTACTCCATTCAAGGACGGATCAATCCCTTGTATAAATGGAGCAACTGTTCAAAAGAAAAGAAATTTTGACATCTTAACAGGAATCCCAGTTTCTTAAAGGGAGACTTGGCTATTTACGTCATATGGTTTTTTTTTCCCCAAGACAGAATGGATGTTACAGTAATACCAAGTATGTTCGATGAGTCAAGAAATGGAATTAGAGAACCGCCAAAGGGGATAGGAAAGTTGTAGGGAATTTTCAATAGACAGATGGGCAGAAAATGGATCTTGGGTGCACTGAACTTAACCAATTTTTGCCCATCCCACTCAGATAGCCTAGTCCAAGTCTGAGTTTATTGAGGAAGTTGCGTCAAGACGAGATGCAGATCGAGTGAGAGAAGGAGTAGAATTGAAGGATGTGGAGGAATGCAGTGTTGAGTCGTCAGCATATATGTGCATTTGGTTATTTGTGAAAGACTAAATCGTTGATAAAAAAAAAAGGAGAAAAAGTGTAGGAGAAAGAACAGAACCTTGAGGAATACCGCTTTTGATGGAGAATATGGGGGAAAAGCGGAGATCGATCGGCCAAAGATCAAAGATAAAAAAGGGAAGCCAGAGGAGGTGAGCTTAGAGATGAGACCCCGATGCCACACCCAGTCAAAAGTTTTGATTATGTTCGGGGATGATGACCACACATTAGTAAGATAGGAAAGAATATCACCAGTTGACAGTGAGATTTAAAATGTCTGAGGATATGGGAGTTGAGGAGGGATTCAAAGACTTTGGAAATGCTATATGTCAAAGCAACAGGACGATGGTTAGAGAGGTTAGGACTGTCACCCTTCTTAGGAATGGGATGCACCAACCCAACCTTACAAGTAAAAGGAAAAGTTTTGGTTTTTAATCAGAAACGGAACAGAGGAGCAAGCACAGGAGCAAGTTCAGTGGCACACTCTTTAAGTAAACGGAATGGATGCCATCAAGATCATAAAAGCCTTGCTTGTGTCCAGAAAAAAAAGAGCTTTTCAAACAGTTCGAGAAGAGATTACAGGGAGGGGCATTGGATTACTAATAAGAGGAGCATCAGGGGGTGAAGGATGTTAGAGTCATCCAAAGTAGAGGTACAGGAAAAACGGGAGCCAAAAAGAGTTGCTTTGTCTACAGGAATCACAGCTGTAGTGCCATCAGAACGGAATAGTGAAGGAATGGTAGAGCGATAGATGTAGCTAGCGATGCTCTTAGATAAAGACCAGAAAGACCGGTCGCTGGATGACAAAGAGAGGTTACAGTTATTAGGGGAAGTGATAAATGATGAATGGGAGCCAGAGGAAGGAAAGTTTTTCAAGCCCGATATGCATGATCCCTTAACTGAATGGCCTCAGAACAGGAACGGTTAAACCAAAGATTGGATGAAGAAGTCGTCTTGGAGGAAGAAGGGATAAAATGCCTCCATTCCCGCAAAAATAGCCTCTGCTATGCGTTTGGCGAAGACAGAAGCATCACCAAATACAATCTGGTGATGCTTCCTCTGGTAATTTACCAAAGGAAAGTAAGAAAAAAAAAAAAGAATCGTAAGATATTCCAGTCAGCTTTGTTGGGGTGCCAGTATACACGCTTAGACAGGGCTGCTGGAGGGGGAGGTAGAATAAATACATTTATGAAAATGGGATGGTGACGTGGTATAAGCACAGACACCACCTTTAAACCGGATTCGTGAGTGGATATTATGGTTGGATATGAGAAATATACTAGTGAGAACATCACTGGACAACTGTGTCTCAATAAGAAGATATTGGGAGCGGTACAGGACAGATGGTGTTCAACAGATGAGAGGTTAACAGAGACAGAACATTGGGAGCGGTACAGGACAGATGGTGTTCAACAGATGAGAGGTTAACAGAGACAGAACATTGGGAGAGGTACAGGACAGATGGTGTTCAACAGATGAGAGGTTAATAAAGAGAACACGAATGCTGATATGGCGAATAATATATGAGGCAAGTCTATCACACTGTGAAAGATCTAGGGAAGGGCCGGTACTACTGCTGTCTGAGCCCTCCCTCTCATTGACAGTATTGTCGTCAGGTGGGAACCCGGGTATTCTCTGCACCCTATTATGCCAGAGAGGGAGGGCCATAGGTTTGATGGACTCTACCATGATCATATAAAAAAAAACCGAATGTGCAGACGGGAGATGACACGAGAACTTATATGAAGAAAATAAGTGAGGTTTGAGTAGGTGTTTAGCGCATGTAAGAAGAAGATAGCAGGAGTAGCCCGGTAGTCCCGTGTTGATGAGACAGAAAGTCAGACCAGCAATCCTAACATGGAGAGTGTAAGATGGCTCCGGCCACCACTTTAACGTTGCTCAGTCAGGACGGTAGTACCACCCTGCTCTCAACAACCTACTACCTAATGGGTTGTTGCTCCAAGGGCAGGGGACGGGGTATTACTTGAGCCAGCTGGGGTATTGGGAGGGGTCAATACACTACCACCTGCGCCCTCCCTCAAGCTGGCAGCAACGCCACACAAGAGAGTGTAGTTATAAGAATATAACACATTTGAAGGTGGTTGTGGGAAGACGCCATTACTCTCCTGCCTGAACCCACCACCCTCTCACTGGCAGCGGAGTCGCATAATTATCCACTCTACCCTCCCACGATTTTGCTTCCTCATTCCGTATCCTATCATCTACCCTTCACATCGCCTCCCTTGTCTTTTGCGCCCTCATATGTAGACACACACACATCTATCTATCTATCTATCTATCTATCTATATATATATATATATATATATATATATATATATATATATATATATATATATATATATATATTTGAAACACACATCTAGTGATTCATCTACATAACATGGTGGTGAGCGAAATGCACTGTGGAACATGACTGTGAACATCGTCGTGAGGCATCTTCGCGAAAGAACATCTTGAAACACCAAGATGAAATACGTGAAGCACTGTAGTACAACACCATCTTGAAGCACTGTGGTAGAACACCGTCATGAAGCACTGTGGTACAATACCGTCATGAAGCACTGTGTTACAACATCGTCATGAAGCACTATGGTACAACACCGTCATGAAGCACTGTGGTACAACACCATCAAGAAGCACTGTGGTACAACACCATCATGAAGCACTGTGGTACAATACCATCAAGAAGCACTGTGGTACAACACCATCATGAAGCACTGTGGCACACCATCATGAAGCATTATGGTACAACACCGCCATGAAGCTGTGGTACAGCACCGTCATGAAGCACTGTGGTACAACACCGTCATGAAGCACTATGGTACAACACCGTCATGAAGCACTGTGGTACAACACCATCATGAAGCACTGTGGTACAACACCGTCATGAAGCACTATGGTACAGCACCATCATGAAGCATTATGGTACAACACCGTCATGAAGCACTGTGGTACAACACCGTCATGAAGCACTGTGGTACAACACCGTCATGAAGCACTGTGGTACATCATGAAACACTGTGTTACAACACCGTCATGAAGCACTATGGTACAACACCGTCATGAAGCACTGTGGTACAACACCATCATGAAGCACTATGACACAACACCGTCATGAAGCACTATGGTACACCATCATGAAGCACTGTGGTATAACACCGTCATGAAGCACTATGGTACAACACCGTCATGAAGCACTATGGTACAGCACCATCATGAAGCACTATGGTACAAGACCGCCATGAAGCACTATGGTACAACACCGTCATGAAGCACTATGGTACAACACCATCATGAAGCACTATGGCACAACACCGTCATGAAGCACTATGGTATAACACCATCATGAAGCACTATGGCACAACACCATCATGAAGCACTATGGTACAACACCATCATGAAGCACTATGGCACAACACCATCATGAAGCACTATGGTACAACACCATCATGAAGCACTATGGCACAACACCGTCATGAAGCACTATGGTATAACACCATCATGAAGCACTATGGCACAACACCGTCATGAAGCACTATGGTACAACACCATCATGAAGCACTATGGCACAACACCGTCATGAAGCACTATGGTATAACACCATCATGAAGCACTATGGCACAACACCATCATGAAGCACTATGGTACAACACCATCATGAAGCACTATGGCACAACACCATCATGAAGCACTATGGCACAACACCATCATGAAGCACTATGGCACAACACCGTCATGAAGCACTATGGCACAACACCGTCATGAAGCACTATGGTATAACACCATCATGAAGCACTGTTGTACAACACCATCATGAAGCACTATGGTACAACACCGTCATGAAGCACACCGGTACAACACCGTCATGAAGCACTATGGTACAACACCGTCATGAAGCACTGTGGTACAACACCGTCATGAAGCACTGTGGTACAACACCATCAAGAAGCACACTGGTACAACACCGTCATGAAGCACTATGGTACAACACCGCCATGAAGCACACTGGTACAACACCATCATGAAGCACACTGGTACAACACCGTCATGAAGCACTATGGTACAACACCGTCATGAAGCACACTGGTACAACACCGTCATGAAGCACTATGGTACAACACCGTCATGAAGCACTGTGGTACAACACCATCATGAAGCACTGTGGTACAACACCATCAAGAAGCACTGTGGTACAACACCATCAAGAAGCACTGTGGTACAACACCATCAAGAAGCACTGTGGTACAACACCATCATGAAGCACTGTGGTACAACACCATCAAGAAGCACTGTGGTACAACACCATCAAGAAGCACTGTGGTACAACACCGTCATGAAGCACCATGCTCCTTTTCTTCAGATTAGGTCAAAAGTGAAGGTCAGGGAGGTCAGTCAGGCAGGGGTTAACATGAGTGACCCATGGTGAGCTAATGGACATTTTACAACCCTTAACCTGCACAGTATTACTGAAGAGGCTGACACCATCTGTTATCCAACTGCAACGCTGACAGACAGACTGACAGAAAGACAGAAAGACAGGACCGACAGGCGGACAGAAGGACAGAGAGAGAGAGAGAGAGAGAGAGAGAGAGAGAGAGAGAGAGAGAGAGAGAGAGAGAGAGAGAGAGAGAGAGAGAGAGACAGACAGACAGACGAGAAGGATGACCCACATCCCTGTCAAGGACCTGCAAAGTAGGCAACTCAGTCCAGTACAGGTCGACGAGATAATGAAACTGATGTTTCCTCTTATGTTTCCTCAAGATGTGGAGGGCCCGGCCCTGGGAGATGATGGATCGTGGGTCGGAGGTGGTGTGTGTGTGTGTGTGTGTGTGTGTGTGTGTGTGTGTGTGTGTGTGTGTGTGGCTGGCTGGGTTGGGGGGGGGACACAGAAAGCTAAGCAGGAAGCAGTCTCACACTCGCTCAATCCACCCGAGGTCCACCTTATTGGGTGGTGTGGCACAACGACCAGATGGGCCACGATCTTGGGCCTCGGCAGCCACAGCGGTTGTGGCGTGTGGACTTCTACCACAGTGTGTGTGTGTGTGTGTGTGTGTGTGTGTGTGTGGGTGGGTGGGTGGGTGGGTGTGTGTTCGTTCGTCCGATTGTTACATTTACAGATTCCGGCTTTCCATGCAAGGATTCTCTCTCTCTCTCTCTCTCTCTCTCTCTCTCTCTCTCTCTCTCGCGGGAGTGACAGTCGACGCCTGACACCACCACCACCGCCGCCCACAGCGAGCCTGGGAGCGACGCTCGACTCACCGCCATCACCATTCACCTGACCAATATAGTCTTACCTGTACCTATCGTACCGCCAGGCAGGCCCACCACTGCAGGCACGTCTGTGTGTGTGTGTGTGTGTGTGTGTGTGTGTGTGTGTGTGTGTCTCACGGTCTCTGGTGTAGGAGTAAGGGCGTGGCGTGTTGCCGGCTTGTGATCTACGGTGCAAAACCTGTCGTAGGCTCGGACGGTACCTCCTGTAGAGGTTTAACACGTACACCAGGAACAGCAGGTTAGATGTGGTGGGTGGTAAAGGGAGTGAGGGGAGGAGAGCTCAGAGTCAGCAGCTCCGACAGCAGTACGGGCGGGACTGGAGCTACTGTCAGCACTACAGGTAGGTTGGGAACTACTGTCAGCACTACAGGTAGGTCCGGAACTACTGTCAGCACTACAGGTAGGTCCGGAACTACTGTCAGCAGTACAGGTAGGTCTGGAACTACTGTCAGCAGTACAGGTAGGTTTGGAACTACTGTCAGCAGTACAGGTAGGTCTGGAACTACTGTCAGCAGTACAGGTAGGTCTGGAACTACTGTCAGCAGTATAGGTAGGTCTGGAACTACTGTCAGCAGTATAGGTAGGTCTGGAACTACTGTCAGCACTACAGGTAGGTCTGGAACTACTGTCAGCACTACAGGTAGGTCTGGAACTACTGTCAGCAGTATAGGTAGGTCTGGAACTACTGTCAGCAGTATAGGTAGGTCTGGAACTACTGTCAGCAGTATAGGTAGGTCTGGAACTACTGTCAGCACTACAGGTAGGTCTGGAACTACTGTCAGCAGTACAGGTAGGTCTGGAACTACTGTCAGCACTACAGGTAGGTCTGGAACTACTGTCAGCAGTACAGGTAGGTCTGGAACTACTGTCAGCAGTACAGGTAAGTCTGGAACTACTGTCAGCAGTACAGGTAGGTCTGGAACTACTGTCAGCAGTAATATCGAGGCACAAGAGCAGGAACGAATGAAAAACCATTAGCGAAGTCGAGAAATTAACGTCAGCAGCAGTAGTACTAACAACGTCAGTAACAGTGGATGTCAGCGTAGCAGCGAAAGACGTAACAACCACAGTCACATCAGGAACAGCAGCAGCAGTAAAACCCTGAGCAGGTGGGACCCACTAGGCGGGTCGCGACATTATGATCGACAGACTTTCATGGACGCCACTAATAGCTCGAGCCTCAGGTGCTGCTGCTGCTGCTGCCTACCACCACCACCTACTACCCTCCTGCTGGCCCCCTCCACCTTCTGCTGCTGCCTTCCGTCCTCCTGCTGGCCCCTCCACATTCTCCTGCTGCCTTCCGTCCTCTTGCTGGCCCATCCACATTCTTCTGCTGGCCCCCTCCACATTCTCCTGCTGGCCCCCTCCACCTTCTCCTGGGGTCTTCCGTCCTCCTGCTAGCTCTTCCTCGCCTCTTACTCTCCCTGCTGACCCTTGCTCCTATTCTTGCTCTCCCGTCCATCCTCCTCTTACGATTTACAACTCTGCCTTCTCGTCTTCCCTCCCACTCCTCTGACCCGTCGTCCTACTGCTGGTCTCCTCCTCCTCCTCCTTCTCCTTCCTCATCCTCCTCATCCTGCCCCCTCCTACTTGCCCCTCCACTTTCTCCCTCCAGTGAGGTACCGTCCTGCTCCTGCCCATCTTCCTTCCTCTGCTTCCCCCCACCTCGATCCCCCAACATTTAATTCCTCCTCCATTCCGTAACCCACCCGGCTCCCTCCTTTCTCCTAATTTACAAGAGTGATGAAGGAGAGGCAGCCATGGTTGAACATTACGACTAGTATTGTTAACTACCACCAGGGGGAGGGGGGGCATTACCACTCACAAACATCACCACAGGGACGGTAGTGTTCACGACCACCACCAGAGGGCCAGTAATGTCCACTAACGCCACCAGAGGGCCAGTAATGTCCACTAACGTCACCAGAGGGCCAGTAATGTCCACTAACGCCACCAGAGGGCCAGTAATGTCCACTAACGCCACCAGAGGGCCAGTAATGTCCACTAACGTCACCAGGGGGCCAGTAATGTCCACTAACGCCACTAGAGGGCCAGTAATGTCCACTAACGCCACCAGAGGGCCTGTAATGTCCACTAACGCCACCAGAGGGCCAGTAATGTCCACTAACGCCACCAGAGGGCCAGTAATGTCCACTAACGCCACCAGAGGGCCAGTAATGTCCACTAACGCCACCAGAGGGCCAGTAATGTCCACTAACGCCACCAGAGGGCCAGTAATGTCCACTAACGCCACTAAAGGGCCTGTAATGTCCACTAACGCCACCAGAGGGCCAGTAATGTCCACTAACGCCACCAGAGGGCCAGTAATGTCCACTAACGCCACCAGAGGGCCAGTAATGTCCACTAACGCCACCAGAGGGCCAGTAATGTCCACTAACGCCACTAGAGGGCCTGTAATGTCCACTAACGCCACCAGAGGGCCAGTAATGTCCACTAACGCCACCAGAGGGCCAGTAATGTCCACTAACGCCACTAGAGGGCCTGTAATGTCCACTAACGCCACCAGAGGGCCAGTAATGTCCACTAACGCCACCAGAGGGCCTGTAATGTCTAACATCGCCATGAGATAATCGGTAATATGCTTTACGTCTGACACCAGGAGCCAAGTGCGTAAAAGGTCACGTGGATGCGACAGTTACTATATCGACCTCTGAACTTTCGGGGCGTATCAAAACTCTCTCTCTCTCTCTCTCTCTCTCTCTCTAAATAGGCATAATGGCGACTAGCAACCACGGCAGCGCTTACCCTCTTCTGCCTCCGCATTAGGCATCGACGGTACGAGTGACAGACCCACAGACACCACGTTGTCAGGAGGGCGCGCTACCTTCCCTGGCACGGCCCCTTCCTCGACCGTACCTGCCTCGCACGGGTAAGTGGTCAAGCCTTTATGGACAAAGGTGCATTTCTTATCGATCCACAAGAAGAAGAAAAACAGACGAGTAAACATTGGGAACTTAAAGAGGCCAATAACCTTGACATTACTGCTCAGATCCTGTAGTGTGTAACGTCACAGCATTATGATCCACGAGACGCCATCGAACATCAACATTTGAGCGGACGGTAACATGGTTTGAGGAGGGGCCGCTCACCTTCCTGGTTACCTTCCCACACTCTCTACTGTACCTGGCACCCGGCACTGACTGCCTTTAGTGCCACCTGCATCATCACGCCAGCATGAGACATCCGTAGGGCCTCTGAGTGCGTGTGACGTTAGTCCCTACACCAAACTACAGACGCTTGGCACTTGAGGTATGATATCTAGCACCTCCTTGAAGACTTACTAACCTGGATGTTCTCTCAGGGTTGTGGGTCATGGGATAACCCCAGTGTGGATGCTGGCGTGCCTCAGGGTTGTGGGTCATGGGTCAGCCCATAACCCCAGTATGGGTGCTGGCGTGCCTCAGGGTTGTGGGTCATGGGGCAGCCCACAACCCCAGTATGGGTGCTGGCGTGCCTCAGGGTTGTGGGTCATGGGGCAGCCCACAACCCCAGTATGGGTGCTGGCGTGCCCTGGGGTAGTGTTGTGGGTCCTCTGTTATGGAACGTTCATCTTGATGATCCAGACCAGATTCGTGAAGCTGTACCTCCACACTGACCTGCCCCGCCAGCAGCGCCTCCTGCACACGGCAGCACCGTGTGACACCTGAGCCTGATGATGAGCACACGGCAGCACCGTGTGACACCTGAGTCTGATGATGAGCACACGGCAGCACCGTGTGACACCTGAGCCTGATGATGAGCACACGGCAGCACCGTGTGACACCTGAGTCTGATGATGAGCACACGGCAGCACCGTGTGACACCTGAACTGACCAGCTGGGTGTCATAACAGTGCTCAGGTGGCTATCCTGGCAGTGACGTCTGACTCATCCACGACAGTGAAATGTTACGTGCAGAGACCAGCATGTAAAGCAGCAGGGGGGGTCTAGATGGCTGGGGTAAGGAGAACGTTGCACAGTCCAGACGGCAGAAAATGAAGCCGAGGTTCTCTGAGGACTCACATGTGGTGGGTGACGCGTCCTTCATAACATGTGGGTCCACAAGACAACAACAGAGGGTCGAGCACAGCCACTCCTCGTCGTCTCCTCCAGCCAGGAGCTACCATGTCAACAGTATGGTAGAGGCGTCCTGGCTCCGTCAGTCAAGGCTGAGGCTTCCCCACCTGAGGCAGCAGCAAGGGGGAACGACCAGCAGCAGCTACAACCTGGCCCCGTCACTCTCCAGAGCATCATCTTACCAGCGAGCGATCTTTCCAGCCAACGTCTCACTCGGATGTGAACCATGTTGACGCATATTACGAACAGGACAGAAGTGTAGTCCTCCGAACACGTCAACTTACTACCTTCAAATATCGTAGATACTTATCTCTTCTTCATTAACTTCTCTCTGCTCCAGTTCAGGCCCGACCTTGATGTGGACTTCGGTCCGTGACTGAAGCCTCCAACGTAAAAGTATAATAACAATCATAAGGTAAGGGGGGTATTTTTATTTCTCAACAACATGCGTGCATGACCAAGGTTACGTTTAGAAAGATAAGAGAAAGAACGTTTACTGCCTCCCCCTTCAACTGTACCCTTAGAGACACGGTGACGAGAGATAAAAATAGATAGATAGACAGATAGATAGATAGATAGATAGATATATAGATAGATAGATAGATAGATAGATAGATAGAGAGAGAGAGAGAGAGAGAGAGAGAGAGAGAGAGAGAGAGAGAGAGAGAGAGAGAGAGAGAGAGTATGGAAGATGTAGGCAAAAAAAGATTACTATGAATGACACACACACACACACACTCATCCCCAAGTGACCGATACTCAAAATGTACAACTCTACAACCCAGGAGCACAACACTACAAACCACGAGAACAACATTCCAGCCCTGTGAGTGACCCCGTAACGTACTCCCCCGAACTGTGAGTGGTAAGAACGCCACGTAATCCTCACCAACTCACATCTCTCTCTCTCTCTCTCTCTCTCTCTCTCTCTCTCTCTCTCTCTCTCTCCCACCAATAAGTAATCCAGATAAGAGTGATGGAAAATCACCTATAGATCGTGTGTGTGTGTGTGTGTGTGTGTGTGGAGGAGGAGGATCGTGTGTGTGGAGGAGGAAGATCGTGTGTGTGGAGGAGGAAGATCGTGTGTGTGGAGGAGGATCGTGTGTGTGGAGGAGGAAGATCGTGTGTGTGGAGGAGGATCGTGTGTGTGTGTGTGTGTGTGGAGGAGGATCGTGTGTGTGTGTGTGTGTGTGTGGAGGAGGATCGTGTGTGTGTGTGTGTGTGTGGAGGAGGATCGTGTGTGTGTGTGTGTGTGTGTGGAGGAGGATCGTGTGTGTGGAGGAGGAGGATCGTGTGTGTGGAGGAGGAAGATCGTGTGTGTGAAGGAGGAGGATCGTATGTGTGGAGGAGGAAGATCGTGTGTGTGAAGGAGGATCGTGTGTGTGTGGAGAAAGGGTTCACCATCTCCGGAAGCCACTTCCACTCGGTAACAACCCTTGCCAAGAACAAGGGTTGTTACCCCGCCCCCCTCTCAGGTAACACCACCTTGATGGCGGTGACGCCAGCACCATATCTTGATCCTGTTAACACCATCACTACTGAAGCAGGAGCGTGGTCCTCCTTCTCCCTCCCTCTCTCTCTCGCCGCCCCAGACCCCCATCTTAACACCCCGCCTGCCGTTAATAAGTGCCTCGGGGGAGCCGGCGTGTCATTCTAAACATACCACACTGAAATAACTGGTTCCGGACAACCTCCAGCTGGTATGCTCTTCTGTGTTTATACATCCTGACTCAACAGGAAACACGGGCGAGCGGTGGCCACTGTAGTGTTGCTGTTGGAGGGAGGGTGGTGTTGTGTTGTGCCGCAAAGTGTTGCACGGCGAGGGGAAGTGCTGTGTAGCGCTGTGGTGCTGCCGCTGCATGGTGAGGTGCAGCGTGAGGGGGTCAGTGTTGTGTGGTGTCGCGATGTTGTGCGTTACTCCATGATGTTATGTCGATGTTTTGAGGTGCAATGTGTTGTATTCGGTAGTGTTATGTGTCGTGTATAGTGGTGGTGTAGGATGTTGTAGGCTGGCGTGTGATGTCGAGTCGTATTCTGTTGTGTGGGGGTGATGTGTCCAAGATGTAGGGGTGTTGTGTGGTGAAGCTGACAGTCGGAGATGTTGTGTGGTGCAGATGACGTTCTTGGGTGTTGTGTGGTGCGGCTGACATTGTGGGATGTTGTGTGGTTCAATTTTCGTTCTGGGATATTGTGTGGTGCAGCAGATGTTCTGGGGTGTTGTGTGGTCTAGCTAAAGAGCTGGGGTGTGTAGTGCGGCCGAAAGTTCTGGGGTGCTGTGTGGTAGGGCCGCCATTCTTATGTGTGGTGCGTCTGACGTTCCGGGATGTTGTGTGGTACGGCTGACGTTCTGTGGTGTGGCTGCTGACGTTCCGAGGTGTTGTGTGGTACGGCTGACGTTCTGTGGTGTGGCTGCTGACGTTCCGAGGTGTTGTGTGGTACGGCTGACGTTCTGTGGTGTGGCTGCTGACGTTCCGAGGTGTTGTGTGGTACGGCTGACGTTCTGTGGTGTGGCTGCTGACGTTCCGGGGTGTTGTGTGGTACGGCTGACGTTCTGTGGTGTGGCTGCTGACGTTCCGAGGTGTTGTGTGGTACGGCTGACGTTCTGTGGTGTGGCTGCTGACGTTCCGAGGTGTTGTGTGGTACGGCTGACGTTCTGTGGTGTGGCTGCTGACGTTCCGAGGTGTTGTGTGGTACGGCTGACGTTCTGTGGTGTGGCTGCTGACGTTCCGGGGTGTTGTGTGGTACGGCTGACGTTCTGTGGTGTGGCTGCTGACGTTCCGGGGTGTTGTGTGGTACGGCTGACGTTCTGTGGTGTGGCTGCTGACGTTCCGGGGTGTTGTGTGGTACGGCTGACGTTCTGTGGTGTGGCTGCTGACGTTCCGGGGTGTTGTGTGGTACGGCTGACGTTCTGTGGTGTGGCTGCTGACGTTCCGAGGTGTTGTGTGGTACGGCTGACGTTCTGTGGTGTGGCTGCTGACGTTCCGAGGTGTTGTGTGGTACGGCTGACGTTCTGTGGTGTGGCTGCTGACGTTCCGAGGTGTTGTGTGGTACGGCTGACGTTCTGTGGTGTGGCTGCTGACGTTCCGAGGTGTTGTGTGGTACGGCTGACGTTCTGTGGTGTGGCTGCTGACGTTCCGAGGTGTTGTGGGGTGGAGCCTGCGTTCCGAGGTGTTGTGTGGTATGGCCTGCGTACTGGGGTGTTGTATGTGCAGTTGACGTTCTGGGATGTTGTGAGGTGTGGGCGACGTTCTGAGATGTTCCGGAGCGTTGTGTGGTGTACCATAAGTTCTGTGACGTTGTGTGGTGCAGCTTACGTTCTGGGGAGTTGTGTGGTGCAGCTAACGTTCTGAGGTGTTGTGTGGTGCAGCTTACGTTCTGGAGTTGTGTGGTGCAGCTTACGTTCTGGAGTGTTGTGTGGTGCAGCTTACGTTCTGAGGTGTTGTGTGGTGCAGCTAACGTTCTGAGGTGTTGTGTGGTGCAGCTTACGTTCTGAGGTGCTGTGTGGTGCAGCTTACGTTCTGAGGTGTTGTGTGGTGCAGCTAACGTTCTGAGGTGTTGTGTGGTGCAGCTAACGTTCTGAGGTGTTGTGTGGTGCAGCTTACGTTCTGAGGTGCTGTGTGGTGCAGCTTACGTTCTGAGGTGTTGTGTGGTGCAGCTTACGTTCTGAGGTGTGGTGTGGTGCAGCTTACGTTCTGAGGTGTTGTGTGGTGCAGCTAACGTTCTGAGGTGTGGTGTGGTGCAGCTTACGTTCTGAGGTGTGGTGTGGTGCAGCTTACGTTCTGAGGTGTGGTGTGGTGCAGCTTACGTTCTGAGGTGTTGTGTGGTGCAGCTAACGTTCTGAGGTGCTGTGTGGTGCAGCTTACGTTCTGAGGTGTGGTGTGGTGCAGCTTACGTTCTGAGGTGTTGTGTGGTGCAGCTTACGTTCTGAGGTGTGGTGTGGTGCAGCTTACGTTCTGAGGTGTGGTGTGGTGCAGCTTACGTTCTGAGGTGTGGTGTGGTGCAGCTTACGTTCTGAGGTGTGGTGTGGTGCAGCTTACGTTCTGAGGTGTGGTGTGGTGCAGCTTACGTTCTGAGGTGTGGTGTGGTGCAGCTTACGTTCTGAGGTGTGGTGTGGTGGGGATAACGTTCTGGAGTGTTGTGTGGTGTGGATAACGTTCTGGAGTGTTGTGTGGTGTGGATAACGTTCTGGAGTGTTGTGTGGTGGAGATAACGTACGACTGACGCTTTGGGGTTTTGAGATGTATGATGCTGTGTGGGGTTGTGAGTGTGATGTGTAGTGTTGTCGAGGTGTTGACAGTGTTACTCCGTGGACCCCTGTGGTATCATGTATGTTGGGTGGCTTTTGTTTTGCCCCGGAGGTGTTCCGGGGGATGAAGGGAGGGAGTGGGGGGGGGGGGAGGTTCTATAGTGTTGCATAGCACCGTGGGTTGTGGTCGGTGTTGTGTGGTGATGATGTGGCGCGAGGGGTAATAACTGGATCTTGTGTGGTGTTGTGATCCAGCTGTGGGCATGTGTTAGGGTGTTGTGTAGAAATGTGTGTTGTTCTGTGGTTGTGTTGTAGTGTTACGAAGGCGCGCTTCAAGTTACTTAAGCACAAGCAAGACGCTTAGGCCTCTGAACACGACGGTACGACCCTTGAGGACGACAAGTACGACTTACGACCTTTTGGGTATGATGGCCCGGCCTATGACAAAGGCCTAGTCATCGTACCCAAGGGTCGTACCGTTGGGCTCACGCGTCGCAACGTCGTACTCAGGGACTGTACCGTCGTGTTTAAGCGTCGCAAAGTCTTACTCAGTGGTTGCTCCGTCGTACCTAAGAATGGTAAAGTCGTATTTTAGAATCGTATCGTCTTACCTAAAGACGATAAAGTCGTGCTCAAGGGTCGTTACCGTCGTGCTCAAAGAATCGTACCGTCACACACAGATATCGCACCGTCATATTCTACGATCGTACCGTCGTGCTCAAAAATCGTACCGTGATACTCAAGGATTGTACCGTCGCGCTTAAGGGTCATTACCGTCGTACTCAAGGATCGTACCGTTGTACTCAAAGATCGTACCGTTGTTACGATCGTAAATTGATTCACCGTCGCAATGAATCATCGTACCGGCGAGCTCAAGGATCGCACTGTGGTGCTGAAGGGTCGTAACGTCGAGCTTAAGGGACTAATGGTGTCATAGCCGTGCTGTGTGCTGGGTGATACTATCTGAATGCTGAGTAGTGTTGGACGGCGCGGTAAAGGTGACAGAAATGTTGAATGGTAACGGTGTTCCCCAGTGACGTGGGTGTGGTGGTGTTGCGGGATGTCGGTGGATATTGTTGTGTTGTTACGTTACGGGGCTATGTTGCGTAAGGTTGTGAGGATGTCAAGGTGCTTTTTATGTTCCCGGGTGTCGTAGGGTGATGAACTGAGGTCCATGCAGTGTTGTATGGTGCTGGTGGAAGTTTTACGTACAGTGCTGTGTGGTGATTTGGGTGTTGAGTTACTCTGCGGTGTTGTAGGAGTACTGTATAGTTACATGTTGTGGTCTAGCTGCTGTGGGGAAGGGAGAGAGAGAGAGAGAGAGAGAGAGAGAGAGAGAGAGAGAGAGAGAGAGAGAGAGAGAGAGAGAGTAACCGTGGTGATAGCGAGGTGTTGCGTTCTGTGTTGTTAGTGTGCTGGAGTGGGTGACTCCTATTGCGTAGTGTTGTAAGGGTGTTGTAGGGTACTTGCAAATGTGAAAACATTGTGGGATCTTGTGTGGTAACGCTGGGGTTCTGTCAGAGTTGTGTGTCTGTAATGAAGGCAAGCTTAGATTTTATGTAGATGAGAGGAGGATCTTGTGTGGTGTTCTGGTTGCTGTATGGTTCTGTGTGTTGCGTAGTGCAGCAAGTGTTGCGTGTTACTGTGACGGGATGTTGCGGGAAAACTCTGTGGTTTCGTGTCATAGAGGTTTTGGAAATGTTACTAGGGCGCCGTCAAGTGTTCAGGGGTGCGAGTGTGTTGCAGAGGTGTTGTGTGGCGTTTATTGTGTAGTTTACCCAGTGTTGAAGAATAATGTGAAATCACTGTCATTCAACACGGTGTTTCTAGAGTGATGTTTGGAGTTTATGGGTACTGTCCACATGTGTGGAACAAGGCGTGGTGATGTTATGCGGTGAGGCTTGGGTGTTGTATGGACGTTGTGTGTTGCTAGGCAGATGCTGTTGGGTACCTTAGATAACTGGGAGTTGTAGTGGGCTGTTGCAAGGACGTTGGAGCGTTACTGCGAGGTTGTAACAATTGTACAAATGATGTTCTGTTGTGATGTTGCAGACCAAGTGCCCATGATGACCAGTGATGAGTTGTGGATAGTATGGTGGTGCTGATGGTGTCGGTAATGTGAGGGAGTGCTGAAGATGTGAGGGACTGTTGGTGGTATGAAGGAGTGCGGGTGGAGTGACGGAGTACCGGTGCTTTCAGGACAGTGTCGGTGGTGTGAGGGAGTAACGGTGGTGTGAGGGCGTGACGGAGGTATGATGGAGTATCGGTGGTGTGAGGGAGTGACGGTAATGTGAGGGAGTGTTAGTGGTGTAGGGGAGAGAGAGAGAGAGAGAGAGAGAGAGAGAGAGAGAGAGAGAGAGAGAGAGAGAGAGAGAGAGAGAGAGAGGTCAGACGAGGACAAGGAAGACATTCTTCAGCCAGTGACAGGCTGGCGGGGGTAAGCGAAACGTGTGCGAGACCACAGACGAGGTAACGAGGCCGCAAGAAACCAAGTGGGATTGCAAGAGAACAACCCAAGAAGCTCAAGCGAGGCCAATAGAGACGAAACGGAAGTTCTAGGAGTCCAAGCGAGGATACAGAGAACCAAATGAGGCTACAGATCACCTAACGAGGACACAGAAGAAAAAAAACGCGAGGCCATAGGAATCCAAGCGAGGATACAGAATCAATGACTCGGAGGAGCAAAACAGGGATACAGAAGAGCCACTAAAAAACCCCGAGAGATCCAACGCGTGATAAGAAAACAAACCCGAGACACTAATCGAGGTCACACGAAATCGGACGGCGTCACAAATGAGCAAAGCAGCCGTGACAGCAGTGCAGCCCAGGTCGTAACATTTCAGCCACAACCACAACACACCGAACGACACCCACCCGCCCATCCACCCCCCGCAAAAGGAGTCAGGAGGTGGCGGACAACGAGAGACATAATGAGCAAAGGGGGGAGCCGAGATCAAATGAAGACGAGACCGTGAGCGACCAAGACTCACACCAAAGACTCAAAGGACAGTTGGGAGCGACCAAGACTCACACCAAAGACTCAAAAGAGGACAGTTGGGAGCGACCAAGACTCACACCAAAGACTCAAAAGAGGACAGTTGGGAGCGACCAAGACTCACACCAAAGACTCAAAAGAGGACAGTTGGGAGTATACTGGTCGCAAAAGGATCAGTAAAAGTGTAAGACATCATAACGTGATGCAAGGGATTGTATCCGGCTGGAAATAGTTTCCCTTGGCGGAAGTAAGACCAAACGAGGAAACGCAAGACCACCACACGAGGCCATACGAGACGAGGGCCTCGAGATGCAAGGGTAATGACACGAAAGTCCAAACAGGCTCACATAAGACTATGCCAGACCACATATGACGCACATGACGAGACCAAACGTGCAAAACTCAAGGTCCCAAAATGCATGACCATACCGAACGAGGCTACGTGAACCCCTGACCACAGAACCAAGAAACACCATGAAATATTAGGGGATTACATCACAACATGAGGCTCCACATGAAGGGCAAGGATTACACCACAACATGAGGCACCACATGAAGGGCAAGGATTACACAACAACATGAGGCACCACATAAGGGGCAAGGATTACACCACAACATGTTGCACCACATGAAGGACAAGGATTACATCACAATATGAGGACACCACACGAAGGCCAAGGATTACATCACAACATGAGGACACCACACGAAGGCCAAGGATTACATCACAACATGAGGACACCACACGAAGGCCAAGGATTACATCACAACATGAGGACACCACACGAACGACAAGGATTACATCACATCATACAGATATCATATAATGGATAAGCATGCATTACACCACGTCAAACAGACATCACACGCAGGACAAGATTACATCAAATCATACAGGCATCACATGAAGGACAGGGATTTCTCGATTAGAAAAAGAAAGGACATTACACTGACATTCAAGTCTGGGCATATTACTGATAAAGATCTTGTGCATAATGGTTGAATTTTGAATTCAATGTGTCTGCTGTCAAAAGGAATTAGCTTCACAGTACTTGTGATAGACGAAGGAGAAAAAGTTGTCTCGAGAATGAGGCTAGAGTGAAGAACGTAATGAAGATGAGTGTTTAGTGGAGATAGAGGTGTAGTGATGGTGGCCTCTCACATGAACTTGTAGTTCAGGTTAATGGCCAGCTGTAAGGAGAGTGTAATGAAGATAAAGGTGTAGTGAAGATGGCCTTTGTTCTAATCCATTTAGTCAAGATGTTAAGGGTGTAGTGAGGTTGAAGGTGTAGTAGAGATGGCCTTTTACTTGACCCAAAAGGTTCAAATCAAATACAAGAAGAGTCGAGTGTATACTGAAGATGAGGTTATAAAGAGGATGTAGTTTTGTGAAGACGAAGTGTAGTGAAGAGGTAGTTTGGTGATGATGAGGTGTAGTTAAGATGCAGTTTAGTGAAGATGAGGGTGGTTAAGGTGGCTTTAGACCTGACCTCCAAACTAGATGCTGGGCAAACAAGAGACTGGCTATAAAAGCCATGGATTCATAAGTTTACAAAAACGAGAGAATAAACAGCAACAGAAAAATATCTAGTTCCGTTTTCTTTTCCCTTACACGTTTTCTTTTTTTCATGATGGCCTTCATCGTTCCTGAGAACACTGATTCAATAACCTATTTGTTGTATTCCTGGAAGCATTTCCCTCTTCGAGCCCACGTATTTCATACTCGCTTTCTTGCATCTATAACACACAACAAACGATGTCTTTAGCCATATATATATATATATATATATATATTGGAAAGGATCTCAATTTTGCACGCGATCAAGATATTCCTATGAGTCCACGGGGAAAATGAAGCACGATAAGTTCCCAAGTGCCCTCTCGTGTAATAATCACATCATTAGGGGAGACACAAGAGAGAAATATAGCAGTCAGTTATATTTCTCTCTTGTGTCTCCCCTGATGATGTGATCATTACACGAAAGTGCACTTCGGAACTTATCTTGTTTCATATATATATATATATATATATATATATATATATATATATATATATATATATATATATATAAAGAAAAGAGTTTATGGATATCAATGACATCTGACCGACTCAACTGATACTGGCACAACAGGTAAACAATGTTACTGACACTACAGCTAAACAATATTAATGACACAAACGCTGAACATTGTTACTGACACTTCAGCCTAAATATTGTGACCGACACACAGCTAAAACAACGGTACTGGCATCACAGCTAAACAATCTTACTATTAGCACTAGAGCTAAACACCTAAATGCACAAGCTTCCCAGAATCATGTGTGTAATGCGTCTACTGATACGGATATCAATACAGAATAGGTTCGTTTTCACACGCTCAGTGATATGTACCACAACTAGTACTTACTACCTACTACTACTATCAATAATAATAATAATAATAATAATAATAATAATAATAATAAAGAATCAGCAGCAGCCAAGAAGCCAACAGTTAACGAATGAAAAATAAATAAGAAAGGTAAATATAAAAACGTGTATATTAAACAGCCAGTCTTTTCTTAAAACATAATTCATTTGATTACTGATAAGTCACGATGCTTGGCACGAAGCTGTTCTCATACTGGCGTGAACCAGCCGTGTGAGTTCGATGCAGCTGCGGTGCTGACCTGTAATATATAGTCAAGGAGATGAAGCGGTGGGTGGGGATGGTGGAGACTGGTGCAGGCGACAGCTTCACCCCGAACTGTTGGATGAGGTCAAGGTGATTGATAGAGAGAGCTGGGAGGGTTACTGAGGTAAGCACAATATATATATATATATATATATATATATATATATATATATATATATATATATATATATATATATATATATATTATCCCTGGGGATAGGGGAGAAAGAATACTTCCCACGTACTCCCTGCGTGTCGTAGAAAGAGACTAAAAGGGGAGGGAACGGGAGGCTGGAAATCCTCCCCCTCGTTTTTTCTTTTTAATTTTCCAAAAGAAGGAACAGAGAAGGGGGCCAGTGAAGATATTCCCTTAAAGGCCCAGTCCTCTGTTCTGAACGCTACCTCGCTAACGCGGGAAATAGCGAATAGTATGAAAGAAATTATATATATATATATATATATATATATATATATATATATATATATATATATATATATATACATTAAATCACAATAAAAGCGTGACTGCATATATGAAGAAACACTACTAGGAAAAGGAAACACGAGAATTCTGATTGCTTATTACAACAGCTTCAGAGGACCAGTTACAGAGGGGGAAAAAATAGAAACAATTGAGGCTATTGATACAGAACCAATTCTTTGTTCCCTCCAGTTCTGTATCTATAACCTCTATAGTATCAACTTTCTCTCTCTCTAGAACCAGTCCTCTGAAGATGTTAATACACGAAAGTGCTCTGGATTTTCGTGTTTCGTTCTCCTAGTGGTGCTCCCGCATATGTGTGTGTGTGTGTGTGTGTGTGTGTGTGTGTGTGTGTAATTATATGAAAGCCATTGATACTTCGTATTTTCCATTTCCTTGTGATCTTAATTACATCTTATGTACATTCATTGCATGTGTACTGCTTACATGTATATATCTAAAGAACATCGTATCATCAGAGATGAACTTAAAATTGGGTCAATCTGCGGTGTTCCTCAAGGCTCTATTTTTGGGCCGCTGTTATTCTTTCTCTAAATCATCTGCGCTGCAACTCGAATGATACGTCATTACACCCATAATGCTTAGCGTACGAGAGAAGTCTGGAGTATCCAGGACTGTGGCAGCTTATAAAAAGACCAACAAACGGCCCACCTGTGGTAGGATAAAGAGCAAGTTCATCAGTGTGGAAGCAGCGGGAGCTTGGAGCGTTGCTCTCACCATCACCTACTGTACGTGTGAGAGACTTACTGACCGCCGTACCCAGCTTGTCTTGTCACTGGAAAAACCACACTGGAAGATTACGTATCTAAACTATGTAATGGTGAAAGTGGAAACTGTCTTCAGGTTAACGGATAAGGTATTATATATATATATATATATATATATATATATATATATATATATATATATATATATATATATATATATATATATTGGAAAGGATCGCAATTTTGCGCGTGATCAAGTATATTCCTGAGTCCACGGGAAAAATGAAACACGATAAGTTCCCAAGTGCACTTCGTGTAATAATCACATCATCGGGGGAGACACAAGAGAGAAATATAACAGTCAGTTGATATACAATTGCAAGTTTACCATATGGCGTCCTAACTACGTCTCTTCGTTGTATATCAACTGACTGATATATTTTTCTCTTGTGTCTCCCCTAGTGATGTGATTGTTACACGAAAGTGCACTTGGGAACCCATCGTTTCATTTTCCCCGTGGACACATAGGAATATATATATATATATATATATATATATATATATATATATATATATATATATATATATATATATATATATAATTTTTTTCATGCTATTCGCCACCTCCCACATCAGCGAGGTAGCGCCAAGAACAAAGGTTTGAGCCTTTGAGGGAATATCCTCACTTGGCCCCTTCTCTCTTCCTTCTTTTGGAAAATTTAAAATGAGAGGGGAGGATTTCCAGCCACACGCTCCCTCCCCTTTTAGTCGCCCTCTACGACAAGCACTCCACACAGGAGCAGGGACATGATGAATTTCTTTGAAGCGAGAAGGTCCAAAACGACACTATTCCTCTCCGTCCATTGACTGACACAACCTTGCCGAAGGTGACTTGCTGCACGCAGTGAGACAATTTACAGGCAGGGTCCGGTAAACCATGGCTGTTAACCTGTTTACAATGGTATATATATATATATATATATATATATATATATATATATATATATATATATATATATGCTGTGAGTGTGAGACTTTCATTTGAGTACATACCAAGAACTGGTCACACCAACTGAGGAGACATTACATTTGTAAAGTCCAACGACAGGCAGCAATAAGTGTACCTACGGTGAAGAAGTTATGCTGAAAGGAGAGGATGGCAGCTGTGAACCAACCCACGATAGAAGAGAGAAGGAAAGTGGGTGACATGACTATAACTTTTAAGTTCCTAATTCCATATGACGGTCGAGAAACCAATCAACTGTAGGACACAACCAGACAGAAAGTTAGGAGGGATGTAAAGAAATATTCCTATCGTCAAAGAATGGTGGACGAATATAGTAAGTTAATGCCAAGCATATGAAAAAAAAAGCTCAAAAGGTTAAAAGATCGCTGGGTTTCCACTGGTGTATAAAACTCCCTTTTTCTCCAAACAAACAAGTAACCTCACATACATATACATATATTTTTTTGGCAAACTTGAGTAATTTTCTTACAATTCATACCTGCGTGTAAGTTTAAATTTACTTAAAAAAGTGACGTGAAATGTCAATAAACAAAACATAAGAGTGAGAGCAGTGTTAACAGTTACACTAACCTGAGGTGGAGGAAGCCTGTGCTGGGCAGTCCGCCCCTCCTCGCTGGGTCCTCTGTGGTTCACTATCTCCCTTTCCAGTAATATTCGTCAGTGTTTATGGATCCCGTGTGTGTGAAGGTCGTCTACGTTGTATCAACTTGCATGTCGCTCCTACTGTCTCAAGATCTTATCTACTGAGGAGATCCGACCGCGCGCTAGCACTGTAGTTTCTTTTAACACTTTGCTCTAAGGAATCACTAATATGGTATTTTGACTCGAGGCTCGCTTGGCTGTCACTAACACACTCGTTCACATGAAACAATATCCAATGAATTAGTTTTCTAAAAGTTTAAAAACATAAAAACACCCAGACTATTTCCAGTAACAGGGTCTAAGCAAAATTTTAAAGATCTAATTTGACAGGATGGATGGGTTTTTCCAAGGAGGTGTCTTGCAGTGCCCTCACAAGCAGGACCACAACACACACACACTTCACGGACGGACGGACGGTCCTCCAACTATTGTGTAAACAGACCCACTCACTCCGGTACGAAGTATACACTCTATACGAATTATTGGCGCCACTTTAGGTGATACTCCCTCTCCATTATGACCAACCTCACCAGCACGACGATGGTCATAACCATCACCACGACCTTCGCTGCACCTCCACCTCCTGCAGCTGGCACAGCAGAGACACCACTAACTGGGCCGGGAACAGCTGACCCGCCGCCGACAACTTCACCTCCATTGCCACCCTCACACGCTATGACCACATTCCTATCTACAGCCAACGTGCCTCATCTATATACTCGCTCAATGGTATGGGTCACGTAGGAGGAAATTTAACTATTTCGAGGAACAAGGTTGACCCTGGGAGGTTCAGTAGCTGGCATTCCATGTTGCAATGAGCTCTCCAGTATTTCAATGGAGTTGCCAGTTTTCACAATACTGACTATCTCAAGACAACGATACATATAAATACAGAAGGATATGTATGTTCTGAGGGATACCTTTGACGCTTATGAAGTACAGCGTTAACTGTGCTATAGTACAGAATAAAATCATATAGTGACGACCTGCAAGTGATATAAGATATATCTAAGACATAAATGTCGGAAAAGAAAGGAGGCATCGAGACAGGTTCATTGCTGCAAGCCATTCTGGCCCCCACCTCACCCCCAACCACCATCGCCACACTCCACCCAACCACGATCTCCACCTCCGCCACTATCACCACACCAGAAAGGAGGGGAAAAGCAGGAGTGAATATGACATGGGTTTGGATGATAAACCTCTGTGAGCAAAAACCTGGAACGAAACAAACCTCACGTGACCTATGACATTTTTATCGTCCACTGCATTCAGTGTTACGCCTCTCCCATCACCGCCATCACAGCAGCGACCATCACCACCACCACTTCCATGATTAGATCAGCTACCGTCACCATCATCATCATCATCTCAGTTACTACCATAGTCACCATCACATTATCTACCACCGTCACCATCACATTATCTACCACCGTCACCACATCATCTACCACCGTCGGCATCACCACCACAGTATCTACTACCACCTCCGTAAAACATAATGTGACAAACAACACGTCACCGTCGTTATCAACACTGGTAACACCATCTGCCAACCTCTTTCTCTAAATCATGACCAACATTATCTAACATTAATACTTTCAACTACACCACATCAACACATTATCACCATCATTACCACCAGCATTAACACAGGACACAGCACCATGACCACTACCATTATCAACACAGTACCACCGTCACCAGCGATACATTCCCTTACACTACCCACTACGGCAGCAGCCGTAGGTGATCATGAAGAACCTATACACATCTCTTCACGTCGACAGTGGCGAGGGGAAGAGGGAAGCTCCTCTTCTTGTTCAGGTTAAGAATGGATCTCACCAGTGCAAGGAGCTTCTGCTGTAATAATGCTTTATGTTCGAAAATATTTCCAAAAAGTTGCATTTAAAGGAATTTCTTCCAAGTTACAGACGTTTAAGCACATAAACATACGCAGCAGGACATAAGCGATAAGAATCTGTACGTGGCGGGGACTTGGGAGTTGACATTGTCCGCAACCTGCCGCCAGAGTGTCTGTTTAGAAAAACAGTGGACAAACTGCCTGCTGGCATATATTAGAATAGCAGCCATATGTATTAATTAGATATTATTCTGCAAGATGTTCACGTCCAACAGTAAGCCAGAATTAGAATGTACTTTTCGACTCACAGAGCATAAAGAGGTGGTAGAGAAGGTCCAGAGAAGGACAACAACGAAGGTACCACAGTTAAGAGAAATCAGTTGCAGGGAAAGCCTACAGGCCTCAAGTTTGCCCACTAAGGAAGACAGAAGAGTGAGGGCTGACGGGATCAAAACTTTGAGTTCTTAAATCCCTCTGATGATGAAGAGAATGAAGAGTTTTTCGAAAGAAGTAGAAACAGAACATCCAGAGAATGAAACTTAAAAGAAATTTGCGAAACAAAGACGTGAACAAAATACTTCTTACAGTATAAGAGGTCGCGGACGAATGTAATTAACTGAACGAAGTCAGGGTTTCACGACTTTAACTCATCGTCCGTCTGGTTGTGCCTACATCCCCCACAACACGAGCCTCAACATCAAGTCTGAGCAACGTAAACACCTCCACACCGCCGCCACTACAGCGGCCAGTAACACAAAGATGCCTCACTTATTACTCAAAATTTCCCACACTGCAACGTAGTCACAAGTTGTGACATAAGTAGGGGTGGAAATATTGCACAAAAAAAATATCATAATACATCTGTAATAAGTACTACGTCCGTAGACTCAATTTTCTCCAAGCTATAAGTCAGGTATGTGCTGGCTAGTTGGTGGCTTGGCCTTTAGGCCTATCAAACTACCGGGGTCATTAAGGCCGTGAACGTGAGACTATTTCCATCCACCAACCGCACATTATCAACACCTTCCTCAAGTGTTGAACCATCATTCCAAAACCAAACAACCTCCCATCACATATAGAGTCCAGGGAGGTTATGTTACAAGCGAGAGTTATGGGGTCTTATACCAGTCGCTTCCTTCGATGATGGGAAATGACTGGCGGCGTGTCAGTCGGGTAAATGAGTTACAGTTCTTCACTTGTGATCAACGGGGTTAAGGTGCGTGTTCAAGTGCGTCTCCTAAACACCACAACCAACACAAACACCAGTAACAACAACTTCATCAACACCATAAACCATCAGTAGCAACACTATGATGTACAAAGACAATACTAATAACACAACACAATTATGATTACCAGTAACACTTAACTCCACCATTTGGTACTCAATTCTCATGCATAAACATGTCTTTTACGTTTAGAGGTTCCAGTGACGGATCAAAGTCCCCATCGAGGAAGGCCTTGATACAACACCAAAAGAGCAACTGAAATAAAGGGGAATTGGAGAAGAATGATCTTGAAGTATATGTGGACATGAACAGCCTTCCTTTCCCAGTGTGGCAGGTCGCAGGTGTAAGGTAATATGTGAAAAGACAAGAGTGTCGAGCCTAAAGGTGTTAACAATACAGCACAACGACTCATCCTCGAGTTCTTAATGGCCTCACAGAAACAGCTGCTTGTCGAGTGTTACTTGGTGTAGCTAACGGTGGAGGGGCGGCACGAGCAGAAAAACCACGAGAGCAGAAACCGAAGTAACATCTAGAGCAGAGTGGATGAGAACCAACAGTGTGTTGTCAAGTTGTCAGGTCAGACTGAAAGTGAAGTTTAGGTCTGGATTATTACCTCAGACACTAGGGTGTTCCTTGGAAAACTTATCTTCAGGGGAAAGAGTGTTACGAGCGTCATGATGAACAGCATGCTTTGTTCCGAACGGTTCGACATATTATCATGTATGGTTATAGAGAAAAATCTTTCATAAAACAGGAAAAACCAATGTGGTGAAAATCATTCACTGAAACAAAATATTTCTAAAACAATACGTCACATTCACACGATGTTTAAAGGCACTAAAACTTTTTTTTTTCAATTTGGAAGCTCCAGTCACGGACAAAGGTTCACATGTAAGTCGGACCTTAAATGAAAAAAGAGAGGAGCATGAAAGGAAAAAAGAAGAGACATGGGAAAGTATTTATGAATTTTGGAGGAAGTGAAAAGACTGTCTTCCAGAATGGGCCAGGTCATAATTATTGGGAAAGACATGAGGAGGTAGAGAGTTCCAAAGCTTCAACGTTTAGGGAAAGAAACAGTTTACAAAACTGCCAACACCTGAGTTGCCAACGACCACACAGTAATCATGTGACGCAGCAGCTTGCCGAGTATTGTGTGGTCTAGCTAGTGGCGGGGGCACACGAGCAGCTGCTCTCAGGGCAGAAAACCAAAAGTAATACTTATAGAAGAGGGAAAGTAAACCAGCATTGCGACGTAAGGCAAGACGGTCAGTTTTGGAAGCTGTCATGGGACAATTTATAAGTTGGACCGCTTTCGACTCAACTCTTGTTAAGTTAGGATGCAGAGTTAGAACCACCTTAGATGTGACAGCAGTACTCCATATAAGGACGAATCAATCCTTTGTATAAACGAAGCAACTGTTCAGAACATATGAAGCTTTGACGTCTGAACAGGACACCCAGTTTCTTAGAGACAGACAGCTATTTCCGTAATGTGGGGTTTGCAAAAGAGTGGATATTACAATAATAGCAAGCATGTTCATCGGGTCAAAAGATGGAATTACAGAACCGTCAAAGGAGACGAGAGCTGTGAGGAATTTTCCACAGAGTGATGGATAGAAACTGGGTCTTGAGGGCATCAGACGTAACTAGATTTTGTCTACTCCCATTGAGATATCCTGTCCAAGTTCCGGTGATTTGGAAGTAAATGACATTTGTTCAAATGATGATTTAAGAATTATAGAGTCACGACGTAAAACATACAAACCCCGCTTAAAAACTCTACTATGACTTGCATTCAGTTTTTATCACTGCCCGTAATAAATGCAAGCACGTTATCCGTCAGGCAAGGCGTTTCTTTATTCAAAGGAAGTGCGATAACATCTCGTCATCCCCACATAGGTCTTTCTGGTTTTTACCTGAGAGCATCTTCAACAACTTCTATGCCAAGACGAGATGCAGATCGAGTGAGAGAAGAAAAAGCAGAATTGAAGTATGCGGATGAATGTAGTATTGAGTCGTCAGCGGATGAGTGCGTTTGGTTGTTTGTGGAAGAGAAAATCGTTGAAAAAAGGAGAAAAATGTAAGGGAACAGGACAGAACCTTGAGGGACACCGCTATTGAGGGATAGATCGGCCGGAGAGGAAGCTAGATAGGAAGGAGCAAAATGAGGAATGGAAGCCAAAAGTGGATCTCGCCTTACGAAAGCCATATTGGTAATCAGAGTGAAAACGGTGTTTCGAGGCGTCTAAGGATATGAGAGTTGAGGAGGGACTGAAAGACTTTGGAAATGAAAGATGTCAAAGCAATAGGACAATAGTTAGAGGGGTCAAAACGGTCACCCTTTTTAGGGATAAGATGCATCATCGCATGCTCCCAAGGAGAAGGAAAAGATTTGGCTTTTACACAGAAACGGAACAGACAAGCAAGAACAGGTGCAAGTTCAGAGACACTCGCACAGGGGGGCTGGATGCCATCAGGACCATAAGCCTAGGTTGTGTCCAGAGAGAATCGCTTTTCGGACAGTCCGAAAAGACATTACGGGAAGAGGCTTAGGATTAGTAAGAGGAGCATCAGGGGGTAAAGGAATGTCAGAGTCATCCATGGTGTTGTTAGAGGAGAAACGGGAATCACAGTTCCTTTGTCTCAGGGAGAGACAGCTATAGTACCGTCAGAACGGGAAAGTGAAGGAAAGGTGGAACGACAGAAGTTGTTAGCAATGTCCTTAGCTAAAGACAAGAAGGAGCTATCAGTGGATGACGTGGAGAGGTTATCGCACTTCCTATGAACAAAGAAACGCTTTGCCTGAAGGATAACGTGCTTGCAGATGTTACGGGCAGTGATAAAAACTGTGAGACTCAGAGGAAGGGTTTTGAATGTTTTTAAGTCGTGACTCAATCATTCTTAGATCATCATTTGAACATATGTTATTTACTTCCAAATCACCGCAACTTGAGAGGATATTACATTACTCAGAAAATTCCCGTAATGCTGGATGAGGAAAGGATCACAGCCCACGTAGGACCCGTCCTGCTAGGCTGACCCCAGGCCGTTAGTTCGCTAGTTGTGCGTTAGGCCTATCAACTGCCAGGGTACAGTAAATAGGTAATCACCTATGGAAAAAAATTTTGAATACTTTCACTTGTTTGAGGTAATTCTAAGACCACACACACACATTCTCATTATGTATCTAACCCATACCAAATACTCACCCGTTCGTGTTTTGAAGGCTTGGATGGTGCTGCCGACATACACTGTTTGGCAACATAGCAAACGGGACAATAGACGATGGACGGGCGCAGGTCCGTTGGTATGTGGTCTTTAAAGAGAGAGAAAAAATTAGAATTAATCTCAAAGTGCTTAAAGGTACAAACCTAAAATTGATTTAGTGCTAAATCTTAAATTATCTTTGAGAGCTTCTCGGATTGTGACAGTCACATCTTCCGGTGATATATCGAATGGCAGACTACGATACATCGCCGCCTTACCGTACGAATACTTTGTTTGGGTTGGTCGAGGAATTAAGGTTCAGAAATTCATCTTCGTTTATGACTACTTCATCTGTATGATGTTATTGCCTGTAATATATTTTCAGAACACGATCTCATGCTGCAATCAGATAAAGCCACTGACATTGTATTTCCCGAAAATCAGGTCTTAAAAAGAGATTCTGTTTCCATAGTGAAAACATATTATTTTTTTTTGTTAAGGTACTCTAAAAAACATGGAAGCAGGATATTTCTCTCTGGTTGTCGTCAAATATCCTACAATATATTCATCAAATAGGTTGAAATTCACTAAGGCATTACTCCATTTCTGCCTGTTGACGAAAGCGAAGAAAAATTGCAGAATCCTTGACCCTGTCTACTTAGGAAAGTAGAGATACAGCCTAATAGGTAGAGATGGAGCTGTTCCAAATATGGGAACGGCATGCCATTCATGGACGAATCAGGCCTCTGTTTATTCGGTGCAACTAAGTGAAACATGATTCGAGGCAATGACGCACCACCGAACTGAAGAGTGAGGATTGGTATACGAGGCTTCAGTTCGAATACTCAACGTATGAAGCCTCAGAACTTGGTTCACACAGTTAAAGCGGTAGGCGATGCATATCAAGAGTAGCTATATTATCGTAGGTAGTGATACATGATATATGATGGTGGTAAGTAATTTGTAAGGTAATACATGATAACTGATAGTGATACATGATACATGGCTGTGTTAAGGAAGCCTGGGAGGAAATACATGATGCTGGGTCATGTATCATTTGAAATCTTATTGATTAATGCTACTGAGAGGTCTTACATAATACTAGATGGTGGATACATGATACTGATTGATACAGGGTGATGGCACCAGGTGGTGATATGTGTTACTGGTTAATGGTGCTTAGAGGATGGTGAATTATAGCACTAGGTTGTCATACATAGTTCTGGATGGCGATACATTACTTGCTTTTGATATAAGGGAAATGGGTAGTGATACATAGCAATGGGCGATTACACGATATCAAATACACATAGTACTGCGTGGTGATACATAGAAAACGGTGAATGATAATGAGTGGTGATACATGATGCTTTATAGCGCAACATGATATCATACTGGGTAATGTTACATGATACAACGAGACACAGTGTGGTCATGCATGATACTGAGTTGCATGATACTAGAAGGTGATAATGACACATACATGATGCAAAGTGGTGGTTAATAATACAGGAATATGTTTCATGATAGAGAATTGTGATACATATCCAGAGTCGTAATCAGTGTTGGTGAAAGGTGATGCATGGATACATAGTAATAGGTGGGAATACATGATACTGAGTGGTATTATTTGATAGTGCGATAATACATCACACGTTATCAAGATGCCGGGTATCTAGAGGTTATACATAATCCTGGATGAAGATACATGATACATGGTGATAATCTGTTCCACTTTGTAGTGATAAATGATACTGGATGGAAATGCTTATCGCTGTTGATGATATATGATACTGTGAAATGATACATATTAACCGATGGTGGTTCACTATAGTGATGATACATGGTGGTAAACGATACATGTTGAGTGATGATGATTCACTATAGTAATGATATATGGTAGTAAATGATACATGTTAAGTGATGGTGGTTCACCATAGTAATGATACATGTTAAGTGATGGTGGTTCACTATAGTAATGATACATGTTAAGTGATGGTGGTTCACTATAGTAATGATACATGTTAAGTGATGGTGGTTCACTATAGTAATGATACATGTTAAGTGATGGTGGTTCACTATAGTAATGATACATGTTAAGTGATGGTGGTTCACTATAGTAATGATACATGGTAGTAAATGATAGATGTTAAGTGATGGTGGTTCACTATAGTAATGATACATGGTAGTAAATGATAGATGTTAAGTGATGGTGGTTCACTATAGTAATGATATATGATAGTAAATGATACATGTTAAGTGATGATGGTTCACTATAGTGATGATACATGGTGGGAAATGATACATGTTCAGTGATGGTCGTTCACTACAGTGATTATACATGGTGGTAAATGATACAAAGAGAAAATAAACGATGCTTATCGATGAATCATTTTCTTTGGTGATACATAACAGCAGACAGTAACTGTAGGTTACCTCATAATACATAATACAGGGTAATAAATACATCGGTTCAAGTGCCGTAGATCCTCTGTGTTATTAGACGGTGATAAATGATACCGATGATGATACTGGATGATGATAACATGATAACATTGGATGACACAGTTGTGGCATTATGGTGATATAATTCTGTGTGGAGATACATGACCCTGAGTGGCAATACATGATACTGGGGTGAACAAATGATACTGGATATCCATACTTTGATGTCATCTGAACTGCTCTCTTAACTCTACAAAATTCATAACCTTTTTTTTTATTTTGTTTTTAACGTTGGAGGCTCCAGTCACGGACTAGGCCTTAATTGAAGTATGTTCTTCCCTTTCATTAACCTCTTTATAAGACAACAAAAAGTATTTATGAATGTTGGAGGAAGTGAAAAACTTGTTTTTCAAAAAGTGTCACGTCATAGTTTTTAGAAAAGACGTGAGAGGGTAGAGTTCAAAAGCTTCAAGGTGTAAGGAAAGAAACAGTTATCAAAATGGCCCACCTTTGAGTTTCTAACGACCACATAGTAATTAAGTGACGCAGCACTAGTGGTGGGGGCACACAAGCAGCCAGCTCTCAGGGGTAAAAGGCAAAGTAATATCTATAGAAGCGGGAAAGTGAACAAACACAGCGGCATAGGGCAACGGGGTCAAGTTTGGACGTTAGCCTGGGAGAGTATATATGTCGGACTGCTTTCGACACAACTCTGTCAAGTAAGGATGCAAAGCTGGAACCATCCCAGATGCGAGAGAAGTACTCCATACAAGGACGAATCGAATCTTTGTATAAACGAAGCAACTGTTCAGAAGAAGAGGAATTTCGACATCTAAACAAGACTTCCAATATCTTAGAGGCAACTTAGCTATTTCCATAATGTGGGGTTTCAAGCACTGAGTGGAAGATACATCACTATAAACTTTGTCGAAATATGTTCATCGAGTCAAGAGGTGGAATTACAGATCCGTCAGAAAGGAAAGGGTTGTGAGAAATTTCGATAAAGAGATGGCCAGAGATTGAGTCTTGAAGGCATTAAACTTAACCAGATTTCGTCTACACCACTGAGATATCCTGTCTAAATCTGAGTTTATTGAGGAAGTTGTGTTGAGACGAGATGCAGTTCGACTGGGGAAAGGAACGGATTTGAGGAATGTGGAGGAATGCAGTGTTGCGTCGTCCGTACTTAAGAGCATTTGGTTATTTGTAGGAGAAAGGAAAGCCCTGATGAAAAAGAGAAAAATGTTGATAGAGAAAATGGGAAAGGGTGATCCATCAACAGCTACGAGATTGATCGGCCAGAGAGGAAGCTAGACATGAAAGAGCAAAACGGAGAAGAGACGCCAAAAGAGGAGAGCTTAGAGATGAGACCCTGATGCCACACCGTGTTAAGAGCTTAGGATATAGTAAGGGCAACTACATATGATTTCTCAGAATCTTTCAGGGATGATGACCAGACCTTAGTAAGATAGGAAAGAATGTCACCAGTGGATCCCGCCTTACGGAAGCCATACTGGTGATCAAGAGAGTGAGAGGTTCAAGATGTCTGAGCAAATAGACTTACGAAATAGTAGATGTAAAAGCAACAGAACGAGAGTTAGAGGAGTTAGAAAAATCACCCTTATCAAAACCCAAAACTTTTTCTTCTTTATGTAAACATGTTTTAGTACCTGTCATCCCAAAGAAAGGTGGCCCTTCTAACCCCTTCAATTATCGTCTTACTTCTTGGACATCTGCTATTTCCAAAATCTATGAATCCCTCCTCATTTCCTGTATCCTCAATGACCTTGCATCTCACAGTATCCTCACTGACCATCATTATGGCTTTCGCAGGGCAAGATTTTGTAGTGATATCCCTTCCCATGTTCCGAATGTCTGGTCCCTGAAAGACTTTGGATAATCTTGTGTTATAACTCATTACAGAGAAAAGCTATAGGTCATCGGGATCTCATCCTAAAGCTCTTCTCTCCTGGCTTCCTCCTCTCACCTTCCCCCTGACCGACCTACCTCCGTAGCTGCTAATTGGTCAACCTATCCTCGCTTCCCTGTCAACAGCGGTGTCCCTCAAGGTTCAGTCTTGTCTCCTACGCTCTTCCTCTTTTATTGATTATTTCCTCTCTTCAGCTGACGACTCAGCACTGCATTCCTCCAATTCCTTCAAATCTGCTTCATTTCCTCTTGCTTGATACGAGTCTCGTCTTAAAACAACATTCTTCGTAAACTCAGACGGGATATCCCAGTGGTGAAGACAAAACTTGGTTAACTTAAAAAAAAACAATTTCTGTTCATCTTTCTAAAATCCCTATCAACTTTTCTATTTCCTTCACTGGATCTGTAATTCTACTACTCAACACAGTGAACATACTTGGTGTCAATGTAATATCTAACCTATCTTGGACACCTCACATCATCCATGCATCTAAGTCTGCCACTAAGAATGGAAGTCCTACTCATATGCCATAAATACTTTGTCGCTTATCGGTGGCTTGTGTCATACAGAGGAGTGATCCGTCCTTGTATGGAGTACTGATCTCACACTTGGGGGAGATTCCAGCTCTACATACTTACTGAGAGAGTAGAATCTAAAGTCGTTTGACTCATCAGCTCCTCTAGTCTGACCTGACAACTTGACACACTTGCCCTGCGCCGCAGTGATGGTTCAATTTTCCTCTTCTGTATACATTACTTTGGCTTTTGCTCTCATGTGCTGGCTGCTCGTGTGCACTGATCTCTATCTAAACCACATAGTACTCGGCAAGCTACTCTGTCACGTAATCATTGTGAGGCAGTTGGTATGTAAAGGGTAGGCCGTTTTGATATCTGTTTCTTTCCTATACCTCAAAAACTTTGGAACCCTCGGACCCCCCCCCCCCCATGTCTTTCCTAAAAGGTATAATCTGGCCTTCTTTAAAAGGCAGATTTTTCCATTTCAAAATCCTCCGAAATATATGTTCTTATCAATTATCATCTATCTTTTCTTATCTATTATTAACACCTCTTCGCATTACAAACGTTCCTGGCCTTGATGTGTCCTCTTGTCCGTAACTGAAACAATATAATACTTTCCAGTGACAATGAGAAGTTGATACAGATATGGAATGAGGATAATACATGCCAAGAACAAGCCAAGGACTGACAAGGACAATAATGTATGGAATAATTTGATAATGAATTATACTGATCAAAGATACGTGTTACAAAATGGTGAAATTGATACTGGACGGCGGCAGGTCATACCTTCTGGTGATACATGAAACTTGATGATGATACATGATACGGGGCGATGTATCGTAGCACATGGTAAGCAGTGCTGGGTAATACTATGTGACGTTAAGCGGGCATACATGATACAGGGGAATGGCGCGTGACACTAGTATGTTATACAAGATACTAGAGGGTGATACATAATACTAGGGATAGATACACTATACTAGGAGGTAGGTGATACATTATACTAGGGAGGGATACATTATACTAGGATGAAACACATGATAACTGGAAGTGATACAAGGCCAGACAGGGTACACTACAGTGATACATGATACATGAGGGGTGGACAGAACTATGTATGCTGATTGGTGATGCACGAATCTAAGTGGTGATACATGACACTGAACAGTGATTTATGACAGTGGGACACACTATGCTGAGTAGTGGCACACGAATCTAAGTGGTGATACATGACACTGAACAGTGATTTATGACAGTGAGTGTGATACATGATACATGAGTAAGGATGAGTAAGAGGAAAGAGTTAATATAAGGAGGAGGGGGCAAGGAGGAAGGTCTCAATTGCCCTTAACTGGTGGTCATGTGGAGGGTGGCAGGTGCAGGGGAGGGGAGGGGAAGAGAAGGGAGGGGAGCCAGGAGAAAAGGAGGGGAATGGGAGGGGGAAAGGAGGGAGGGAGGGAAGGGAAATAAAGGGACAGGGGGAGGGGGAGGGAAAGGGGAAGAAAAGGGAAGGGGATGAAGAGGGAAGGAGGAAAGGGAGAGGAAAGGGGGGGAGTGGGGGAAGGGAAGGGAGACGAAGGGAGGGAAGGCATGAGAAAGAAAGGGAGAGAAATAAAGGAAGGGGGTGGAAGGGAGAGGGAGAAGGAATGTGAGGGAGGGAGGGTACAGATCACAGAGGACCTGATGTTCGCCGACGAGGTTATGTGGGAGAGAGGGCAGTCGTGGTGTCCTACGTTCCGGACCTACGAGAGACAGAGACAGGTTAGCAGAGCAGACGGCTCCTCCCCACCCACCGCTCCCTCCGGCTCAACGACTGGCAGAATGCTAGCCGGGAAGGAGCATTATGTAGCATGTGGAGGATACACTACCATGGAAATGCAGTAGGTAAATGGGAATGGGCATTTTGTCCTACCCTGATACTGAAGCAGGTTATTAGAGGGAGGAAACTCAAATGAAAAAAAAAAATCTTACTATTAAGAACTTTAGATTTTTTTAACATTTCTTAACTTATCAAATGATAATAATTAATATCAATAAATTATTTGTCTTGTTAAGACTTAAAGGAATTGTGAAAGTATTCGCATTGACAGTACCTAGCTGGTGGCAGTTGATTACAATGCTCTATAACTCTGAAGATGAGAAAAAAAATCCTTACGTTAATATTACATCTGTTTCATACTACTTCCATACCATTTACCTCCGGTCGTTGCATCTCCGTCAAAGGTGAAGAATTTTTTGTGTATTACATTGACGAAATTGTCTAGTCTTCTGAAAACTTTTTGAGATCATGAAGTTCGCATTATTTCAAAGAAAAATGTTCAGATTTCTGAATTTTTCTTCGCTAGGTGTAAATTCCTGAGCGACTGTACTGATTTTTGTGGCTCTTCTTTGCATACGTTCTAACTTGCCTTGCTCAATGATCAAGTAGGGTGACCAGAACTGACCTGCATGTTCTGTGATGTCTAATAAGAACATTGTTAAGGGGTAAGTATTGTCTCCTTTGTGTCGTACTCTACGTTTCTGGTATGAAGGTTTAACAGTTTAATTTGTTTTTTGATATGTAGATAGGCAGTGCTTTACATGTTTTAGTTCATTAAAGATTATCATCAACAACGTTTTAGGTCATTAAAGATTATCATCGACAACGTTTTAGGTCATTAAAGATTATCATGAACAACGTTTTACGTCATTAAAGATTATCTATCATCAACAACGTTTTAGGTCATTAAAGATTATCATCAACAACGTTTTAGGCCATTGAAGATTATCATCAACAACGTTTTAGGTCATTAAAGATTATCATCAACAACGTTTTAGGTCATTAAAGATTATCATCAACAACGTTTTAGGTCATTAAAGATTATCATCAACAACGTTTTAGGTCATTAAAGATTATCATCAACAACGTTCTAGGGGGAGTTAAAAGGGAGAAGGTTGAGGGAATGAGAAGTAAGGGAAGGAAAAGACATGGAGGAAGGAAGAAAAGAAGATGGAGAGTACATGGATGAATCGATACCAGGAGACCTGATGGTTCATGACGAGGTTACCTGTTCCGAGGACAGTTATACTATCCTAACCTCCTAATCAATTATTGACAGGGATGGGATAATATCCCCCAAGGGAACCCCTTCCTTCACGCTAACTGGAGAAATCTTAGGAAAAGGAGGAGCCTCTACTGATAGTAAATGCGTATAGTATATTCTGCTATCACTGTTGTTACCAAATATACCTACGATGGCGATTCTTTGGAAAGGCCACCACTCTGCTTTCTGAATCGAGCTTAGAAGAATCTGAAGTCTCATTGGGATCACACGAATAAGAAATCCACATCGGGGGTGTGCACTTTCTTAAGGAAGTTTCATGAGTTCTTAATTTTCAGTTACAGTCAGTATCTGGTTGAGGAAGACGTCCGGACATATTACCTCTCCGGTCATCTACACCAGTGGCACTACTGTCAGTCAGAGGAGAAAAATGTGATTCATTCATTACAAAGTGAATTAGTACTTGGACGTCTCTCCTGATAATGATGAGAACTGACATCTCCAAAGAGATTCGTTTTGACAGAGTAACTAGTTGGAAAAGGAATGTGGATTATCATTACAGAGATGGTAACATGGAGGGAAGTATATGGAGCAAAGACGTACCAGATTTTAATCGACGTGAGACGACTGATCCTGACGCGGAAGTAAACAGCACTTCTATTCATGCTGGACTGTCATGGACAAAGACTGCTACCCACCGTCCTTCATCTGTTCTGTACTTGCGGTAATGATGCTGCTCTAGGTGACCAAAGTCACCGTTCAGAAGTGCCTCGGACAGTAACAGACTGCCAGCAAATAGTAAAGAGGATAAGCTATCCACTGCAGCCCACTGAAAAAAGTACTGGTTTGAAAGTGCTGAGCTCCCTTTCTAATAGTATCGGAACCTCTCCCGGCTTCTTTCCGGAAATGGTGTATTTCATACGATACTCCACTAACTTTATATATATATATATATATATATATATATATATATATATATATATATATATATATATATATATAATCATCTCTAATAAGAAATGCAAGTAACTATCTTGAAAGAGACGATGTCAAGACAACTGAGACGTTAGTTTTGAAAAGACTTCTTGAAATCAGTTTTAGAATAAGTAACTATTATGTTTTATGAAGGTTCTCCTTACTGGAAATCCGTCTTCTACTCTTTTTCAAATTTACATTTGGGGCAAGTCCAATCGTGAATCCGGATTTGGCTGTTTATTAATTTTATTTTTTCCACCGTCATTCATCAGAAGAAAATAAACGATCTAACATGTTAACTCTTAATTTTTAGAAAATTTCTTATCCTTTCCCAGTACGCTTCTTCCTCCGACGTATGTGATATAGTGAACCCACGCAGCGTCAAGACATTCCTCTCGTGGTCGCGACTGTGCGAACAAGTAACAGAAACTCAGCAGTTGCATTCCTCTGTTTCACTTGGTAGCTCACTGTTTGCACAGGATATTCTACAACGCATCGATAGTTACTTCATAATATCTTGGGAAGACGTAATGCGAGCTATCATTGTTGAACAAGTTCGTAATGAGTACCGAAAAAAGCCATACAGCTATTGAACCACTGGCATAGTTCACCGGGGCTGGTTTGCCTGAGGGGCGACCCGGAACCGGCTGGTTTCCAGAGTTGAAATCACTAGTGGATAGCTCTTTAAAGACGAGCCAATATCAAACAGTGCAGCGAGCGAAGAGGCAGGGCGAAGATCTGACATGGGTGGAGCTAACAGCTGCTTAAAAGAAGGATCAAACTCAAGCTCCCATAGAAATTTGATTAGGAATACTCTGTGAAATGTCTGGTGCATATGTCACATGAATATAAAGAAGTAAATATCTATTAATTACAACCTTAATAGGCAGCCACTTGCAGCAGCATATGACCAGGGAGCCCAAGATGTACTACGAATCCGGAGAAAAAAATGGTAACCAAAACAATACTGCTTGGATACACTGGCTCATTCCATCATGGTATTGGAGGAGTTGCCAAAAGTGCTGCGGACAACGTGGAGATCTGTGACAAAAAACAATATCTCATATCATCGAAACTGTTCCTCACCGGGCAGGAAAGGTGCCAGAGCGAGTGACGGTAGAACGCGGGCTATTTCAAAAACCAAGTGCACGTCCCAAAACAGATAAAGTGCAGCAGAAGACAGGAGTACGCACAAGTGAGAACCAGCAGGTGCAGACTTGGGAAGATGCACGAGGATTGCTTAATGCAACGACCGAAGGAGCATGGCAGGGAAAGTGGCTAGTGGAAAGGCAGTGGAGGCAAACTACATCCAGACGGAAGCTCCAGAGGTGCAACTTATAGCATGCAATATCCAGCATCCTTTTCGCCAGGTACAGAGCAATGCGACAAACTACAAACGAAGAGAATAAACACTCCTCTTGAACCAATGTGGACGATCCTCCAACCCTCACTCCAAGCTTAAATGGATATAATTAGGTCATCTAAGCGGTCAACGGAACCATCACACAGTGGTAAATGGCGATGGAGTGGATGAGTGACAGTTACAGACATATGATCAATACCTGGGTTACGAATTAAGTGAAAAAGTTCATGGCTCTAGTAGAGTTGCAGGACCTAATGCACTACATACAAGCGACACTGGTAAAATGGCGAGAAAACATTTTTGCAGAACTGACGGTACTTTTATGATTTGTAAATTGTGATTGTAATTTTCTTGGTTAATTTGCATTATATGTGAATTTTCAGATGATATGGGAATGTATTATGTTATATACTTGCAGTAACTTCAAAAAAATCTGCGTTAGTTATGGTAAATTAGCTATATTGCTTGTGACATGTAAGATAGTCTGTTGATCATGTATGTACGGTTTCATTCGTTCTGACGAGTTTGCAACGAACTACACATAAGATTGTTTAAAGATTTGCATTTACTCAACTAAATCATTCTGCTCGAGATTCTTTCAATTAAAAAATCTTTTGATTATGTCTGTAAGAGCTTTGCTAATTAAACTATAGGTTCGGACGAGATCGAAACGAGACGCACGAGAAATTCTAGACATCTCGTCCTTGCAGATCTGATTGTTAGTAACTTCATTTGTATATGTTCATGTAAATTTCTCGTCTAGTTTCCAGGACAGCGATTCATTTGAGTATTTTTCCATGTAAAGTTCCTAATGTGCTATAATGTACTTTACCTTGTTTTTATATAATTTCATGGCTTGTTTTACTTGTAACTATATTTTCTGTTCATACGAATGTGTTTTCAGAGTATGTATTTTTCATAGATATCTTGTTATATTGTAATTTTCCACTATTTACCGAGTAATTGCTGCACTGTTCAAGGGTCTTGTTACCACTGTTATTGTATTCATATAAATATTGCTCCGGATAATGTTTGAATTCCATTTATTGGCAACTATCAATAGTGTGCTGTTAAAGTGCAGTCTGTCACTGTACTACAGAAAAAGCATTTCTAATACTGATCATAATGAAAGTCTAGCCAAACTGGGTGTGTTATTATGTACTGTATATAAAGAATCGAAGGTACGTCAGGGATGCATGATGTAATCTAGACACTGGATTCAACATAATGGTATTTGTTTATAAGTAGAAGTGTGCAGTTAGTAGTCTAAGATTTATCATGCTATAATGATGCAGGCTCGGGATGCGACCTTGTCTTGCTAACAAACAAAATGGATGAAGTTTCTTTTGACAGACTTATGTTTCAAACCACCAAATTGTAGCAAACTGGGCGATTCATAAAATGGTATTATCTTGTGATTTTATTCCGTCCTGCATGAAATTTAAACTTTATATTGAAGATAATGTTCATTAATACTATACTTGGAGATATAGAGGATTATAAATGTACATATGATATAAAAAGTAAAGGGCAGGTTCCAAGTGCTATAGAAGATTTTCATCCCCTCAAAATAGCAGCCGACACTGCTCTCTCTGTAATCCGTATCAAATTCTAAACTTCATTTGTCATCCTACTCTAATGATTTAAATAGTACATGGAATTTTTAAAAAATAAAGGAATACTATAATATTAAATAAAAAAAACTAAGGATTATAATGAAAGTCTCTAAAGGAAAATGATACACCAGAATGAATCCATTACATGAACTGGATCTTCGGTATCAGCTGTCGCTTTCCCGATGACAGAAACCATGGCAGGGAGAACGATATTGTTGGGGTTAATATTCTTTATTGTTTGCGTAGTACCTACGTTTGGACTATACGAAGATCAAATAGGAAAATTTGACTGGTGAGTGATTTAAACATAAAGCCATATGCCTGTAGATATAAGAAGTTTGGAAGAAAGATCTTGCTTTGCATGCAAGGGCCGGAGACAGGTTAATTTTACAGGTAACCTATTCCCGACGAATATTAATTTCCTTCACAGTACGAGCTTTAAGTAATCATCATCTATAGTCTTATTAGGAAATGCACTCCCAATTTATATCAGATTTTTGCTAATACCCGTGTTTGAGGCCAAGTTCGAGCGGTAAACTAAATTATCCAAATTACCCAGATCCTATGATGTATCGTAATTTGGTGAAGCTTGATGACGATTTAGTGTGATAAAAAATGGTAAATTAGCATTTCAAGGTATCACAAAAATAATATATGGTTTTGTAAGAATATCTTCGTTGACCCCTTACCATTAGAAATGATTTAGACCAGGGTAGTAGCATGTTTTGTTTTTTAATTTTACGAAGTCACAAAAGGTAAGAGTAATTGAAAAACCATAGTATAGATCAACAGACGATGAAAACCTCAACAAATTTCAGTGGTGTGAAGCCTTCCTTTAAGTAATATGATCAAGACTTTACTGTCTTCTTCCACCTGCTACATTGGTTGCATGTGTTTGGAGGAAGATAACACATGGAAAAAAAAAAAAATTCCCAGCAAACATTCATATTTTTTTCAAATAAGGAAAATGAGGCAAATTTAGGTTGGTGTGAGAAGTTAGGTCTTGGTTATTTTAAGTTCTGTATGGTTTAAGGTTTTTCCTGTTTTACCCTACATTTGCCCAAAGCATTATAGCACTCTTCTGTATTATCATCTGTTGTGATATGTTAAAATGTAATGTTCCAAATCACTTTTCCCCAGTCTAAATCATCTTTACTAAATATAATTACAAAACACAATTTCACTAATATGCACTTCACCCAAATCCTTAAATTAGGACTGTGAGCTTGTAAAGTGGAACTTTACTTTTTCATGCAAGGAAAACTTTTTGTTTGTTGGACGGTGTCAGCATTCATAGTTAGGGGGAAAGAAATGTTTATCAAATACAAAATTAATAAACTAATGGCTATAATAAGTGAAACAAGTTTAATGTGTAGAGAGTAAAAGATGTAGATCTATACTTAGAGCATGTTATAGTATTTTCTTCACAGTTGATAACCATTTTGCTGCAGTAGTCCTGTTATGCAAGGTATGCTATGTGGATAGTTTTTTTTTCAAATATTTTACAATAACTCCAGCACTTTGTTACTGATTGATTCTTTCACTGGCTCATGCCAGTATCATTATGCATTATGAACCACCATGCCACTATCATGCATTCATTTAAATTCCTAGTCAATATATGACTCCACTTCTTATCCATAGATGGCACTGGGAACCTTACAACACAGCAAGAAAATATATTGCTTATCATAGATACCCCTAAATCATCAAAGAAAGTGTAAATACATCATCTTTTCAGAGATTATGATGTATGAAGGCACCCTTGTGAAAAAAATATACAGTAAAGGAAACAATTTCTCTTGTATTTTTAATATTTTTATGAAAATAAGGTTACATCCATTTATTTTGTATAAAATCATGCCAGTGTAAATGATTAGTAAATATGTGAATGATAAATTATATATTTTTTCATTATACTTGATCGCTGTTTCCTGCACCAGTGAGATAGTGCCAGAAAACAGAAGAAGAATGGCCCATCCACTCATAAACACATATAAATACATAAATGCCCATACGCACTCATATACATATTCATACTTGCTTGCCTTCATCCGTTCCAGGAGCTACCCCTCCCCACAGCAAACATACATAAATGCCCATATGCACTCATATACATATTCATACTTGCTTGCCTTCATCCATTCCAGGAGCTACCCCTCCCCACAGCAAACAGCATCGCTACCCCCCTACTTCACGAGGTTTTGCCAGGAAAACAGACAAAAAGGGCCAGATTCGTTCACACTCAGTCTCTAGCTGTCATGTATAATGCACTGAAACTACAGCTCCCTATCCACATCCAGGCCCCACAGACCTTTCCATGGTTTACCCCAGACGTTTCACATGCCTTGGTTCAGTCCATTGATAGCATGTCAACCCCAGTATACCACATTGTTCCAATTCACTCTATTCCTTGCATGCCTCTCACCCTCCTGTATGTTGAGGCCCTGGTCGCTCAATATCTTTTTCACTACATCCATCCACCTCCAATTTGGTCTCCCACTTCTCCTTGTTCCCTCCACCTCTGATATATATATATATTTATTTATTTTGCTTTGTCGCTGTCTCCCGCGTTTGCGAGGTGGCGCAAGGAAACAGACGAAAGAAATGGCCCAACCCACCCCCATACACATGTATATACATACACGTCCACACAAGCAAATATACATACCTATACATCTCAATGTACACATATATATACACACAGACATATACATATATACACATGTACATAATTCATACTGTCTGCCTTTATTTATTCCCATCGCCACCTCGCCACACATGGAATAACATCCCCCTCCCCCCTCATGTGTGCGAGGTAGCGCTAGGAAAAGACAACAAAGGCCCCATTCGTTCACACTCAGTCTCTAGCTGTCATGTAATAATGCCCGAAACCACAGCTCCCTTTCCACATCCAGGCCCCACAGAACTTTCCATGGTTTACCCCAGACGCTTCACATGCCCTGATTCAATCCATTGACAGCCCGTCGACCCCGGTATACCACATCGATCCAATTCACTCTATTCCTTGCCCGCCTTTCACCCTCCTGCATGTTCAGGCCCTGATCACTCAAAATCTTTTTCACTCCTTTCCACCTCCAATTTGGTCTCCCACTTCTCCTCGTTCCCTCCACCTCTGACACATATAGCCTCTTGGTCAATCTTTCCTCACTCATTCTCTCCATGTGACCAAACCATTTTTCAAAACACCCTCTTCTGCTCTCTCAACCACACTCTTTTTTATTACCACACATCTCTCTTACCCTTTCATTACTTGCTTGATCAAACTACCTCACACTACATGTTGTCCTCAAACATTTAATTTCCATCACATTCACCGTCCTCCGTATGACCCTATCTATAGCCCATGCCTCACAACCATATAACAATGTTAGAACTACCATTCCTTCAAACATTCCCATTTTTGCTCTGAGATAACATTCTCTCTTTCCACACATTCTTCATTGCTCCCAGAACCTTTGCAACCACCCCCACTCTGTGACTCGCTTCCGCTTCCATGGTTCCTTTCACTTCCAGATATCTGAAATATTTCACTTCCAATTTTTCTCCATTCAAACTTATATCCCAATTAATTTGTACCTCAACCCTACTCAACTTAATTTCCTTGCTCTTATGAAATATAAAATGTATATAACTCTTTAAAGCTGATTCATGTGAGAAACTGCAAAAGCTGGTGACTGAGTTTGGTAAAGTGTGTGAAAGAAGAAAGTTAAGAGTAAATGTGAATAAGAGCAAGGTTATTAGGTACAGTAGGGTTGAGGGTCAATTCAATTGGGAGGTGAGTTTGAATGGAGAAAAACTGGAGGAAGTGAAGTGTTTTAGATATCTGGGAGTGGATCTGGCAGCGGATGGAACCATGGAAGCGGAAGTGGATCATAGGGTGGGGGAGGGGGCGAAAATTCTGGGAGCCTTGAAGAATGTGTGGAAGTCGAGAACATTACCTCGGAAAGCAAAAATGGGTATGTTTGAAGGAATAGTGGTTCCAACAATGTTGTATGGTTGCGAGGCGTGGACTATGGATAGAGTTGTGCGCAGGAGGATGGATGTGCTGGAAATGAGATGTTTGAGGACAATGTGTGGTGTGAGGTGGTTTGATCGAGTAAGTAACGTAAGGGTAAGAGAGATGTGTGGAAATAAAAAGAGCGTGGTTGAGAGAGCAGAAGAGGGTGTTTTGAAATGGTTTGGTCACATGGAGAGAATGAGTGAGGAAAGATTGACCAAGAGGATATATGTGTCGGAGGTGGAGGGAACGAGGAGAAGAGGGAGACCAAATTGGAGGTGGAAAGATGGAGTGAAAAAGATTTTGTGTGATCGGGGCCTGAACATGCAGGAGGGTGAAAGGAGGGCAAAGAATAGAGTGAATTGGAGCGATGTGGTATACCGGGGTTGACGTGCTGTCAGTGGATTGAATCAAGGCATGTGTATGGGGGTGGGTTGGGCCATTTCTTTCGTCTGTTTCCTTGCGCTACCTCGCAAACGCGGGAGACAGCGACAAAGCAAAAAAAAAAAAAAAAAACTCTTTAAAGCTGTGTAACACAAATGGGATGCAGAAAGATTGTTGTGGTATACGTGGTATGACATGCTGCCAGTCGACTGAATCAGGGTATATGAAGCAGCTGGAGGAAACCACAGAAAGGTCTATGGGCCCTGGTTGTGGATAGGAGGGATATGGTTTCTTAGCATTACACATGACAGACAGGGAATGGATGTGAGGGAATGAGGCCTTTCTTCATGTGTTCCTGTGCTTTCTTGCTAACACAGGAAACATTAAACAAGCATGAAAATAATGTTTATGTATTTATTATACTTGATTGCCGTTTCCCAGGTCAGGAGGTAGCGCCAGGAAACACAAAGAATGGCCCACCCACTCATATACACATATATATACATAAACGCCCACACATGCACATATACCTATCAACATTTACACATGCACATACACAGACATATATATATTCATACTTGCTTACCTTCATCCATTCCTGGCGCTACCCCACCCCACAGGAAATAGCACTGCTACCCCCTGCTTCAGTGAGGTATCACCAGTAAAACAAACAAAAAAAAAAAGTCACAGTTGTTCACACTCAATCTCTAGCTGTCATGTGTAATGCACCGAAACCAAAACTCCCTATCCACATCCAGGCCCCACAGACCTTCCATGGTTTACTCCAGACGTTTCACATGCCATGGTTCATTCCATTGATAGCACATCGATCCCAGTATACCACATCATTTCAGTTCACTCTATTCCTCGCATGCCTCTCACCTTCCTGTATGTTCAGACCGAGTGCTCAAAATCCTTTTTACTCCCTTTTCTCCTTGTTCCCTCCACCTCTGACACATATATCCTCTTAGTCAACCTTTCCTCATTCATTCTCTCCATATGTCCAAACCATATCAACACACCCTCTTCTGCTCTCTCAACCCCTTTTTTTATTACCACACATCTTTCTTACCCTTTCATTACTTACATGATCAAACCACCTTACACCACATATTGTCCTCAAACTTTTAATTTTGGCAAATCCACCCTCCTCTGTCTATGCCTCACAACCATATGATATTGTTGGAACTACTGTTCTTTCAAACATACCCTTTTTGCTCTCTGAGATAACATTCTCTTCTTCCAAACATTCTTCATTGCTCCCAGAACCTTCGCCCCCTCCCCGACCTTGTGACTCACTTCCACTTCCATGGTCCCATTTGCTGCTCATTCCACTCTCAGACATCTAAAACACTTCACTTCCAATTTTTCTCCATTCAAACTTACATCCCAACTAACTTGTCCCTCAATCCTAATGAACCTGATAACCTTGCTCTTATTCCTTTCAACTTTCTCCTTTCAAACACTTTTCCAAACTCAGTCACCAACTTGTGCAGCTTCTCACTCGAATCGGCCACCAGAGCTGTAACATCGGCGAACAACAACTGACTCACTTCCCAGGCCTTCTCACCTCCAACAGACTGCATTCTTGGCCCTTGCTCCAAGACTCTTGCATTTACCCTCCTAACCACCCCATCCATAAACAAATTAAACAACCATGGAGATATCACTCACCTCTGCCGCAGACTGACCTTCATTGGGAACCAGTCATTCTTCTCTCTTCCTACTTGTACACATGCCTTATATCCTTGATAAAAACTTTTCACTGCTTCTAGCAGCATACCTCCCACTCTACATACTCTTAAGACCTTCCACAAAGCATCTTTATCAACCCTATCATATGCCTTCTCCAGATCCATAAATGCTACATACAAATCCATTTGTTTTTCTAAGTATTTTTCACGCAAATTCTTCAAAGCATACACCTGACCCACACCTCCTTTACCACTTCTGAAATCACACTACTCCTCCCCAGTTTGATGCTCTGTACAAGCCCTCACCCTCTCAATCAATACCCTCCCATACAATTTCCCAGGAATACTCAACAAACTTATGCCTCTGTAGTTTGAACACACCTTTATTCCCTTTGCCTTTGTACAATGGCATATACATGCATTCCACCAATCCTCAGGCACTTCACTATGATCCATACATACTCTGAATATCTTTACCAACCAATCAATAATACAGTCACCCCCTTTCTTAATAATTTCAACTGCAATACCATTTTCTGCATTAACAGGGTATTGTCAAGAAGAGATGACCGAGCCTCAGACGGAAAAATCTTCACTTGGCACACACACACACACACACACGCACACACCCCCCCCCTCTCTGTTCCTGCCTTTGGGAAAGCAAAACAGTAAGGGAGGATTTCCAGCCTCGCACTCCCACCCCTTTTCATTGCCCCTAAGCAAGGATGTAAGGCATGTATATAATATCAAGATGATAAGGTAGGGGGTCATAAGAGGTTTAAGATGCAGTTACAAAAGAATTTTAGCCTTCTGTGTAATTAATTGGTTCCTTGATCTATAAATTGTGTTACAGCATAATTCCCATGAATGAGGTGCTGTTATCTGGGGGATAGGTGAATGCCCCAATGCCCTTAAACTTAACTCCTCATGATACGTAGGTATGATCCATGAGCTGCCACAAGAAGTGTGCATAGAAGCGTCATGTGTTTCAGTATCACATGATTTAAGATATGAGGTACTGTACATGTTTTAAATTCTTCCCTGGTTACTTTAGTGAAAGCTTTCACTAGTACTTAGCACAGTACTGATTTTCAAATCAGTGCTCATGCACTGTGTAGTAAGCTTCATTTCTCTTTAGGTAAGAGGCAGATATTTTCAAGGCTTACAATTCACTGAGCTATAGCTTTAGAGATATAACTGAAGATTGTTTTGAAACTTATTTCAATTTTTGCCATGTCATATGTAAGTCAGACAGTTATTCAGCACAGCTGTTCTTCCCCTCTTGCTCTGTAGTCTTTAGAACTTTTATGATGTGATTATTACAATTTATTCCATTTTGAATTTAGAAATTATATGCTTAAGAATGCATCTGTATATTTTCAGGGTTCAGCAATATGTGGGTGTTGTTGACCATGCTGTCTTTGACGAGTCCAGCGTTCCAGCTCGGCGAATTATAGTGGCCACTGCCCAAAATGTATTAGCTGCTCTGTCAACTAAAAATGGTATGAAATGGATATGTAGTTGACTGTTGTTCATTTGTAATAAAGGGAATTTATTAACTAAGTGAAATTCTCATTTTGTGGTTTGATATGAAACACACATGTGTACATTTCTACATATAGGAATGTGAAGAACAGCAACAGTGCATGAGAAAATTTAAGAATTTCATTTATTGGTTTGCCATGGACTGAAAAGTTTGTCACTGAAACTTTGTAGGCAATGGTTTTATGGCAGTTTGGCATATCCAGTGAAAGGGGAAAGAGACCTTAGACAGCAGATAAAAAAAAAAAATTGATAGGATATAATGTTGATTACATTTTTGTATTGTTTTAGGAATGGACCATAGTCTGTGTATTCAGAGGTTGTAAATCAGAAAAAGGGGGCCATTAATAGGATGGTTTTAATCAAGTTGATACAAATAATTTCAGTTGTGGACTTAGAGCAAAATGTTCAGCAAGTTTTTTCTTAAATGTACATATGGTGCTGCTTTTCACCATGCGACTCCACAGGTAAAGATTGCTTGCAGAAGCTCCCATCAAAGAGTCTCCACTTATCCCTGTCTTTACATGCTTCTCTCGCATATGCCATTCCATGCATTCTTCTCCATTTTCTATCCTTCCAGTAGTCTTCTTCCCTATTTCTCCATGTCACAGGTGGTCTTCCTCCTACACTTACCCCTTTTCATTTTCCTATCATACATTTTCTTTGTAAATTTCCCATCTTGCATTCTTTTTACATGCCCAACCACCTCAAAGTATTACATTTCATCACTTTTACCACTCCACAATATTTTCCCTTTGCATTCCCTTCCATATTTAAATTTCTCATACACCCTTTCTTTATATTCTTCATTCCATCTAGTAATACTGCATGCTCTTTGATAACTCCTTTCCACAGCCTGGATTCTTGACTCTTGTACTGGTCCCATCTCCATACTTTGGCTGTTTTGGTCAGGGTTGGTAGAAGTATGCCATCCTTTAATCCCTTTTTCATTTCCAGACTTACACCTATACCCTTCATTATTCTGTTAAGGAACCCAAGGACTTTTCTACTCTCTGTTTTCTCTCTCTCTCTCTCATTTATCCTTCCATAACACCAAACTTCCCCAAGATAGCTCCCAAATACTTCAATACTGTCACCCCCCTTCCAGTCTCTATCTCTTTCTCTCTCTTCCTTCCTCCCATATCTTTTTTTTTCTAATGTTAGCAGAGACCCTAATCAAGGCCATCCCATTAATGTTGTACATTTATATATACCCTAGCCAGAGCCAGGTACCCATTTTACTGACTAACCCCAAGGGGTGGATGAACAGCTGGGTTGACTGTGGACTGACTGTCGCAACCAGGATATGAACCTATGCGCTCGACTCTGGGCAGCCTGTGAATGCATCATGGTCAGGAACGATAACTGCCACACCGCGGGAGTCTATAACACGATTAGCATAGTTTCTTGTATCACTATTGGGCTTTGCAGAATGTGTACTTTCACCGTTAACTTTCAAACACCAGTTGAACATGTGTGAGTAAAAGAGGCGGAAGGAATGCAAAAACACTTCACAAGCATAAACTACCATGAGAGGTTGAAAGAACTTGAACTCTACATTCCAGAAAGAGAAGAGAGATATGCATGATGATACATACATAGCAGCAAATATTAGGTAGAGGATAGGGGAGAAAGAATACTTCCATCAAATTCCCTGCATGTTGTTGAAGGCGACTAAGAGCAGTAAAAGGGATACCCAAAAGCATCTCCAACAACTAATGGAATTCAACCTACCCTTTTTTCTGACATCTGTAGTCTATATATAGTTCTCCAGCTGATAAGGCCAATCTTTTTGACATCTTAATTTCCTTGAGTGTCACTTTATATTATTCCACTTCTCCTTTCTCTCTCAGCACCTCTTCCTAATGAACCTATGGCACCTCCTGTAAGTTCCTTGCACAAACCTTGCACAAAGTCATCCAAGTGGTCTCCCAGCTACAGGCCTTTGGACAGAAAGGCATGCCTCCTCATGACCTAAAGGAGTGTGCTACTGAGCTCTTCAATCCTATTTTGAATTAGAATCCAGACTTTCCCTTCATCTTGGAAACATGCCTAGGTGCATCCCATCTCAGAGAAAGGAGATTGTTCTTACCTCTTCTAACTACCACTCCAGTGTTGTCACTTCTGTCTCTTTAAGTTTTCAAAACTCCTTAACTTCCACCTTCTTACTTTAAGAATTTCATTCCTTTTTCAGGTCACCAGTAAAGCTTATGCACTGTAAGGTCCACCAGTGATCATTTCTCCTGTGTAATTTCCCTTTGGTCCTTCTCTCTTAGGGATTTTGGTGAAACTTTTGTCATGGCCTTTGACTTACCTAAAACAGTGTTTAGAGTATGACACTATTCTTGTTTACTAAACTTTCCTCCTTCAGGTATTCTCTCTTAGGGATTTTGGTGAAACTTTTGTCATGGCCTTTGACTTACCTAAAACAGTGTTTAGAGTATGACACTATTCTTGTTTACTAAACTTTCCTCCTTCAGGTATTCTGCTTTCCCATTCTATCATTAGTTATCTGATTTAATTTTCTTTAATTTATGGTCCAAGGTTATGTAGCAGCTTAAACTGAGACTACTAATGGCATATGATGGACAAAGTGATCCCAAAATATCCATCATGCTACGCACAGTTTTCTTTCCTAATGATCCATTGCGGTAGTCACTGATGGAAGAATTGCTTCCTCTTATCCAATCAGTAGGGTTTTGTCCTATTGCCTACACACTTTCTTTACTCCATGAAGGAGCTTGTTTCTTCTACCTCTGAATTTATTAACTGATAGATAGATGACGCCACACTATGTGCTTCAATTAATTTTTCCTCTCCTCCTTACTCTGATATTTTTTCTTTTTCATGCATTGAAAATATTTCTTTCTTTATTTTGGACCTATGTAATTCTCGCCTATTTCTTTATATTCAATCTCATAGCACCACAATGCAACAATTAGATAATGTGAACATGTTGAACATAACGATCATAACCATGTTATCCACTCTTTCCTGGAAACCCCAATATGAGAACTTTGCAGAATCTGCCTCTCAAAAGCAGCAATCATTTTTCTTCTGTGCAGCTTTTCCTCATCCGCAGGCACTTCATTATTCCCCAGGAAGGAGTACTTTTCACAAACCTGGGGTAGCTCATCTCCTGCCCCTTTGTTAGCCACCCTAGGCTGAAAACCTTACAATATGAACTTTGCAAAGCCTTCCTCTCAAAAGCAGCAATCATTTTTCTTCTGTTCAGCTATTCCTCAGTCATGTGGGGTGATGAATATCCTCTTGGGCGAGTGTCCTGTGGGGCAAAGTTTACTCTAGGGTGAGTGTCCTGTAGGGCAAGTGTCCTCTATGGAGAGTGTCCTCTAGGGAGAGTGTCTTTTGGGTGAGAGTGTATCCTGCAGATACCTCATTTACCCTAGTATGGAGTAATTTTCATGAATCTGGGGTAGCTCTTCTCCCACCCCTTTGTTAGCCAAGATGGAATCAGAAGCCTTTTGCCATATTTACTCTTCTGTTTAATCATCCCTTTCCATCTGCCATGATGCTTCCTCTCTTTTTCTGTTCTATAGGTGATATTTCAGCCACTGCATTTGTGAGCTATGTCTGGAGCTTTGGGACATGCCTAACTGCTGCCCCATACCAACTATTTGTAGATTAATTATGCAAGGATTGACTGTTGTGATACATTCATCTGTACTTGTACAGTGAAGTTTTGGAATTCTCTTCAGTCTTTTATCTTTCCCTCTTCCCATAACCTTTCCACTTTAAAGAGTCAAGTCTGTAAACAACCAAGAGTCAGTTAATTTGTGTCATTTTTTTCTCTCATATCTTTTATCTTACCATTTATATGAGATAACTATGATGGGGAAATATTTCTGCCCCTGAGTTTTCAGCTGCTATATAAACAGTGTTCTCAGGGTGTTGATGTTGTTAATGATCTTTGTGTTGATGTTTTTGATGTGGGCAGGAATGTCATATATGCTTATAAACATAGAAGATATCCCTAATGAAAAAATATGTGATCAGGTGAAATAGCATGGCGTCACGTTCTGGAGAATCAAGACTCTGCGAAAATTGACCTTCTGGCCAGTGAGGGCCAGCATGTGACTACTGTGGCGGGAAATCTGTTACGAAGTTGGGATGCCATCTCTGCTGCACTTATTGAAGAGATACAGTTAGATCATACACCAGTAGCAGGGTATGTTGAATTTTTTAGTAAGAAAATATTGTAAGACAGATTAAATTATATGATTCTGTTTTGAAATGGATTTCCAAATAATTTTATCAATGATTTGAAGCTTAAGTGTTGTTTCAGCGTGCTACAGCGTGCAGTAAGACTTACTGATAGTGAAGTAGTTCTGGCTGAACTGGTTGCTGGATCCATAATAGTGACAACACTTGACCGGTCATCTGGAGCTGCCTTGGACCATGCAATGGTTGCAGCACCATGGTTAAATGGGGATACCAAGTAAGAATTTTACTTAGTCTTTATATATTTTTATTATCACGGTTCTGATTTTCTTCAGGAAACTGATCATCTATAACCTTTGCTAGCTGTGGGGTTGGGACTAGGTACCCTGATTTTTTAACACTGATTCCCACAAAAGGTAAATGAGAATGCTGTTAATGATAGAGACAGATTTAGTCATTCACAAATACATATGAGAGTGTCTGACTGTAATACTGGATTCTTTAGCTGTATGTCAACTGTTAACTATGTGAATTGGTATTGGTATTAAAAGAAGACTAAGGGTGTTGGAAATGAAATGTCTAAGGACAATCTGTGGTGTGAGGCAGTTTGATTGTATAAGTAATGAAAGAGTAAGAGAGAGGTGTAGTGATAAAAAGAGTGAGGTTGAGAGAGCTAAAGAGGGTGTGCTGAAAATGTTTGGACATATGGAGAGAATGAGTAAGGAAAGGTTGACAAAGAGGATATATATGTCAGAAGTGGAGGGAACAAAGAGAATGGGGAGACTGAATTGGAGATGGAAGGATGGAGTGAAAAAGGTTTTGAGCAATAGGGGCCTGAACATGTGGGAGGGAGAAAGGCATGCATGGGACAGAGTGAATTGGAATGACATAGTGTACGGGGGTTGATGTGCTGTCAGTGAACTGAACCAGGGCATGTGAAGTATCCGGGGTAAAGCATGGAAAGGTCTATTGGGTCTGGAGATAGGTAGGGAGCTGTTGTTTCAGTGCATTATACATGATGGCTAGAGAATGGATGTCAGCATATGCATCCTTTCTTAGACACTTCACATGCCCTGGTTCAATCCATTAACAGCACGTCGACCCCGATATACCACATCGTTCCAATTCACTCTATTCCTTGCATGCGTTTCACCCTCCTGCATGTTCAAGCCCTGATCACTCAAAATCTTTTTCACTCCATCTTTCCACCTCCAATTTGGTCTCCCACTTCTCCTCGTTCCCTCCACCTCTGACACATATATCCTCTTTGTCAATCTTTCCTCACTCATTCTCTCCATGTGACCAAACCATTTCAAAACACCCTCTTCTGCTCTCTCAACCACACTCTTTTTATTACCACACATCTCTCTTACCCTATTATTACTTACTCGACCAAACCCTTACACCACATATTGTCCTCAAACATCTCATTTCCAGCACATCCACCCTCCTGCGCACAACTCTATCCATAGCCCACACCTCGCAGCCATACAACATTGTTGGAACCACTATTCCTTCAGACATACCCATTTTTGCTTTCCGAGATAATGTTCTCGACTTCCACACATTCTTCAAGGCTCCCAGAATTTTCGCCCCCTCCCCCACCCTATGATTCACTTCCACTTCCATGGTTCTATCCACTGCCAAATCCACTCCCAGATATCTAAAACACTTCACTTCCTCCAGTTTTTCTCCATTCAAACTTACCTTCCAATTGACTTGACCCTCAACTCTACTGTGCCTGATAACCTTGCTCTTATTCACATTTACCCTCAACTTTCTTCTTTCACACACTTTACCAAACTTTATTAAAAAGCCATAGTGACATCACACAGCCCTGCCTCACACCTACATATATCCCAAAACTTTTGCTCAGCTCTCGATCTACTCTTACACACTTGTTTGCTCCTCTATAGAAGTCTTTTACACCATCCAGTAGTTGTCCCTTTATACCATATATCCTTAACACATCCCTCAAAGCATTCCACTCAACTCTGTCATACACTTTCTCCAGATCCATAAAAGCTGCATACAGCTTCTTATCTTTCACTAAATACTTTTCCACGGTCATCTTTATTACAGAAATCTGATCCACACTTCCCTTACCTTTCCTAAAACCTCCTTGTTCTTCACTTATTCTGCATTCACCCACTTCCATCACTCTTTCAATTAATATTCTTGCCTACACTTTTCCTGATATACTTAAGACTTATTCCCCTATGATTGCTACACACTTCCTTAGCACCTTGTCCTTTGAATATAGGAACAATAATAGCTTTCACCCAATCCTTAGGCACAACCTTTTGTTTCCATGCTAAATTACTTATAAGATACATCCTGTGTATCACACTTTCTCTACCATACTTCAGCATTTCAGCTGTAATCCCATCCACTCCAGGTGCCTTTCCTACTTTCAGCCTCATTATTGCCCTTCTCACCTCCCTTTTTGCTATAGGCCCCTGCAATTGTATCCTCTTCCTTCCATCCACCATACCTAGCATGTAACAACTGCTGCCTCCCCTTCTCCCACATTCATCAGTTCTTCAAAATATTCTTTCTATCTTCTTTTCACTTCCTCCCTTTTGATTCAGCAGTTCCCTTTCCTTACTTCTCACATCAACATTTCCACTATTACATCCACCTCTTTCCTTTTTCACCTCCTTCCAGTATAGTTTGTCATTATCCCAAAACTTTTCACTTAAATTTCTTCCAGAAACTTCATCTACTTTTTGTATTCTCCCCTCCTTTGCTGAACTTCCACTAGTACATTTTTGCTGAGCAATCTACCATATGCCTTTTTTTTCTTCCATAGCTTATCTCTCCAGTCACCATGCATTAAACCACAAGAAAATGAAAAAATGATAAGTTCCCACAAGTGCACTTAGGTGTAATGATCACGTCATCAGGGGAGATACAAGAATGAGACAGAAGACAGAACAGTCACTTGATATACAAGGAAGAGACATAGCCACTTTTAACCCCAGCTCAATTCGAGGATGTACATGTTAACAATAAGCTGGTCTTCTGTCCAGTGAAGGAGCCCATCTCATATACCTGCCTTTAGTTTTATCAACCTCTGATTAGAAACCATGTTAAAGGCCCTCTGGCTGTCAAAGAACACACATTCTACCCATCCCTCTCTTTGTTCCAAGTTGGAGCTCACCCTGTCATAGCAGTGTTGAAGACTGGTTATGCATGAACTCCTTCCTTAAAACCATATTGTCTCCCAGTTAGAAAGTTTCTCCTTTGCAAGCAGTCATTCATTTGTCTTCTGATTATCTTCTCCATGGTTTTGCAAAACCACATGTGTTGGCAAAATTGGCTGGTAATTCAGTGCAGTTTCTCAATCCTCTTACTTAAATTTAGCCACAACATTCTCTCTCTTCCACATCTTTGGTACTGCACTTTTCACTAATGACTGATTGAACAGCAGCTTATGGTGTGCTAAGGAGGTTCTGCATGGGTTATTTTACTGAGTAGTGACTGGATGCATATGTAAAACAACTTTTATTCTATTATTATTTCATGGGGGTACTTTATGTGAATGTAGTAAGTAAGTGGCTTCTTTTATTGAATACTGACTATATGCATGTAAGTATCTTATTTCATTATTATTTAACTGGGATAATTTATGTGAATGTACTCTATTATGACTTTTGTTTCTGATACATGTAAATGATTATAGGGCTTACCATGTATAACAGTGTAATATACATTAAGGTAACCACTGAAATTTCTTCGTAGGTGTATATCCATTGATAAGACACTTGTGTGTTTGGAGCTGTCCTTTGGCTTGGTGTTTACATTGCCTTTGACAGCAGCATCCCCATCCTTCATATCTCAGCCATTAGCATCAATTGGTTTGGAAGATCCAGGAGCTAATCCCCAAGTGACTTTGCAGAAGGTTCCTGGATCTACGAGTCACCTAGTCATCCAGGTATGAGTGGCATTATATATATGTTAAAATGATGGATATAGTTTTATAGAGATTGTTTTGTTTCTTGCCTCATTGACTTATGACTGTAATAATGTATTTATAATATCTTGCAAATTTCTAGACTTAATCATCTTGTATTCGCAACTTTGACCTGTGTTGTTTATTGTGCACTGGATACAAGTGGACTTGATATGATTATTAGCTTGGTTAATGCTACCACGAATGAGATGTCTGTAATTTCTCCATTTGATGTTAGAAAAAGTGAATTTTTTATCCCATGTTTCGTAGTTTATATTTGTAGCTATGAAACCTGGGATTGTATTAGTATGATAACAATTATGACAATGGTAATTGAGTGAATGGGAATACTTTTTTTTAAAATAGTTGCAGAGATAAGTGTATGGGGTGAGTGGGATTGGTGTCAACGGGCATTACAGGTATTGGATTATATGATAACTGACAGGCATGTAAAGCAGAGATTACTATTTAATGTAATTTCATTTTTCCAGGTCACTGGAGTGAGGAAGTTGGTACATGTGCATGAAGATGGACTGCACCTAGTCCTAGATTTGAGTGGGACAAAGGCTTCTTCCATGACAGATGGAGTGCTATATACCATAACTCAGACGAGAAGGGTAAGGCATTATCTGATTAGCTATTAGCTCAGGAAGAGAGAGAAGCGAGATGGAAATATCAGTAATTGAAGGCAATGTGTTAATCTGACCAACTGGAAGTTAGCTGAAAGAATTCTAATCTGCTTTCTCCTGTGTGTAGTAGGTGACTTAGAGGGGCATCTTTATTTCTTGTAAAGTAAACCAACATTCTAATGGACTTCAGTGTTTCAGAATTCGACTTCAAATGGACCTTTTGGAACCCATCATAATTAGTTTTGGAAGTAATGGAAGTCTTTGAAAAAGTCTGTTATATCATAAATATATTCTGAGAAGTTAAGAGCTCATTAGCCTGATTTTAGGATATAAAAGAATAGTCTGTTACTTCCTAACTTTGGTTTGCAGCACTGAGCATCAGAAAAACATGACAGCATGTTGCACATCACTTCAGTGTATTTTTATTTATATTCATTTATTTTGCTTTGTCACTGTCTCCCGCGTTTGTGAGGTAGCGCAAGGAAACAGACGAAAGAAATGGCCCAAACCCACCCCCATACTCAATGTATATAACATACACGTCCACACACGCAAATATACATACCTATACATCTCAATGTACACATATATATACACACACAGACACATACATATATACCCATGCACACAATTCACACTGTCTGCATTTATTCATTCCCATCGCCACCTCGCCACACATGGAAGGGTAAAGCATTATCTGTGTATTTATTCTGTATTTTACAAACTTACATTGTGTTCCATGCATACATAATCTTTTTTACCTGTATGACTACAAAGATAATGAGGAATTTGTAGACAAAACAAGACATACCTTAGGCACTGCCTGCCAGTCTGAGATAAGCACCTGCTTGGTAAACACATAAACAAAATCACTGCTTCTGTTCTCATGAAATTTAAGTGTTTTTAATGGTACAAAGGCCTGTCTTTTTGTATTAGGTTATGGCAGATAAACATGCTATAGGTGTTGGATGTGCTAAGGGATTTTGGAAACACCTCAGGATTGCTCAAAAGTAGCTTGTGCCTTATGCAAGCCCATTTCTGGCCAGAAGGTTATTAAGGTGACTCCAGGTGACCTTAAGAGTTATTTCCTTGATTCAAGATCGTCTATGCTACTTCTGACTGTCTCTGAGAGATCGCACTCTCTGAACTAGAGAAAACAGTCTTCTGCATGGAGGTAGGTCTTCCTTTGACAGAATGCTAGTAATAGATATGACTATTATTTCCTCTCGGTATTTTACCCTTGCAGTCCTAATGTTTCTAAAAATATTTTTCCCTGCAGGATGAATTTTAGCAAATTTGAAATGTTACAAAAATCACATGAAGCCATTTGAATGAGCAGAGACAATGAAAATCATTGTATTTTAGATATTCAAGTTGTGGAATGATGCTTCGGTGTTAAAACCAGGTTTTGCTCCTATTTTAAGTCACTGCATACCCAGTGATCCATTGTGTGATCCTCGACTTTCATTTTCTCTCAGCTATGCTTGCAGATTGAGTCTTCTTCAAAAATCATGGCCTTTGGTTAAGTCTAAATAAAATTAATGCTGTTATTAGCTTGTGAACCCCACAGAATCTCCTTTTCTTTACTACATTGTGTAACAGGGCAGGGACCTATGTGGAAGAGCCCTTAACATCCTTCTGCTACAGTTTTCTCTAAGCAACTGAGCCTTGTAGATATATCTTGGGGAATGTTTGTGTTGCAGGTGACTTATGGCTCAGATACATACCCTGAATGAGTAAAGGTATCATTTTTCCATCAAATAAGGACAGAGAAATTTAGAATGTATATTGGACCTTACTGGAAATTTTGTACTTTGCTTAGTTAGGACTGAAAGTTTTAACATGTTAATTGCTTTGCTTTGTCGCTGTCTCCCGCGTTAGCGAGGTAGCGCAAGGAAACAGACGAAAGAACGGCCCAACCCACCCACATACTCATGTATATACATACCCGTCCACACACAGCACATATACATACCTATACATCTCAATGTATACATATATATACACACAGACATATATATACTTACCCATGTACATAATTCATACTGTCTGCCTCTATTCATTCCCATCGCCACCCCGCCACACACGGAAGAGCAACACCCTGCCCCCTCATGTGTGCGAGGTAGCGCTAGGAAAAGACAACAAAGGCCCCACTCGTTCACACTCAGTCTCTAGCTGTCATGTAATAATACACTGAAACCACAGCTCCCTTTCCACATCCAGGCCCCACAGAACATGTTAATTGTAAGGGCATTTTCCTCTTAGAATTGAAGTAAATTTTTTCATGAAATATTATTTATGACTGAAGAGCATCTTTAGTTTATTTTGGTAGTACAGTGGATAAAGTTCATTATATCATTTACACTTTTCAGTTGGTGACAATAGAGGCAGTGGAGTTGGAATCTGGTAATGAACTTGGTGAGCAAGGTGTGGTGGTAGAGTTACCATTCCAGTCTGGCACAGTCCTTTCTCTTGCTGTTTATCGTTTTGAGCGACGGGATGGAGGCATGGCCCTTCGTGCTTTTGTTACCTGCTCAGATCATGCCCTTCACCTCATCAGTAGTGCAGGTATGGAAGAACAGAAGTTTTAATATGACTCTAATCTTTTTAGTCCATGTACATATTCTATTTTTCTTGGAAAAGACATTGTTCACTTCTTCGTAAGCTTTGATTTGGTTAACAAATTGTTTGAGGTAGAAAGAAAAGGGTCTCACATTACAGATGGGCACAGATGCTCATGTAGAGATTTTACTGTTGGGGTAGCTCATGCACCAGGATGTCAGGCAAGTTTGCACCAAAGGTATATGTTTGTTTAGTCATGGTTGCATGGTTATGCATCAGGATACTGTAAATAAGGTTAACATTTTTCACTCAAGGAAACACTTGTCTACCATTCACAAACAGCATTTATAAAGTATTATCACATAAATATTTTCTTTTAGTATTCATCTCTGAAATACAGCTTTGATTGAAGTTTAGTGCTCTTGCTTAATAAGATGGGAATGAAAATATTTTCTTAAGTAATGGTTAGAATTTTTTTTGCTTTAGCTTGCCCTGAATTAATCGTGCTTTCAAATAACAAAATTATAAAACAGGGTTTGCCTTTAAATAATGGGCAGTGTGTTAAGGTGCTTAATCATATATGAATCAGTCAGCCAGCCAACTGTTTTGATACTCAGCCTACTCTTCATGGCATACATAATGGTGAAGGAAATAATGAGATGTTACCTGAGTTCTATGTAAGATAACAAGCAAAGTATTATGCATACAAAGGCAATGACAAATTCTTAATGTGTTAGCACTTACAATATTTTTGTTTCTGTCTGATACTAGCTAATATTCATTACAATTATAGTTTTCATGGACAAATGATGAACAGCTTTCCTGTTCATTGTATGATTTGTTAATAGCTTTAATTTAATAAGTTTTATCTCTATGGTGCAGGAACCTTGATTTTTTTTTTTCTTTTTTTTTTTTTTTTTAGAGGGAGTGGGGTCTGGAAACCCTCCCCTTCATTTCATAGTTTCTAAAAGATGTAACAGAAGGTGGAGTCAAGTTAGGAGTGTTCATCCTTCTTAAAAGCTTAGGCTGGCTCATCTGAATATATGTAGAAGTAATGAAGATGAGAAGGAGATAGAGACAGGTAGTATGTTCTGGCTCTGAGTGAAACAAAGGGGAAGGAAGAGCTTGGAAACGTTTTAGTGGTAAAATCAGTGGTTTGTTGTGTGCAGGCAAGAGCTGAGGAAGAGGTAGCACCTGTTCTGAGGGAGGAGTTGTGTAAATGTGTAAAGAAGTGAGCCTTAGACCATAGACTGTGAGGTAGGAAAGAAGCTTTTCTTGAGAAATTTGACTGTATACTTGGTTTTAAGGAGGAGAGAAAGGTATATAAATGGTTTTGAGAAGGAGAGAAACATGCCTGTAGTAGATGATATGTATGCAAAGGTGGGATGTGATGAAATTGCCTGGTGTATATGAAAACAGAAGTTATCATATGAATGTCTGTGCTGAGAGGGGTTTATTTCTTTTAAACACCCTTTTTCAGCACAAGATGATTCACAGCTACATATGTATAAGAAATGACGTAAGAGAAGACAAGAAAGGTTTGATTGGCTATTTGGCAGTGAATAAAAGGTTGAGAAAGGATGTGCTAGATGCTAGAGTTGTAAGAAATGACTGACCATTTCATGGTTCCTGAGGGGGTGAGGATCAAAGAGAAATGGAGGTATGGTGTAAGGAAGAATGGAGAGTAAAAGTGTTAGGAAGCAAGAGAATGAATCAGACAGAATGGCGGGAGGAGCTTGAAAGGAGGATGACTGAAAGTATATATATGGAAGTGCAGTAAATGTAGGGGTACAGTCTTGTGTGAATGAGGTGTTTAAAATGTTCTGAGAAAGACTTAAAGTTTATAGAATTAGTTGTTGGATACAAAGATGTGAGGTATAGGAATAAAAAGGGAAATGCATGATGGACAGATGAGATTAAAATACTGTGGAAGAGAAGGAAAAGGCATATGGTAGAATGGTCAAAAGGAATGTACCAGTGAAAGTTCAGCAAAGGAGGGAAGAATATAAGATGTATAAGCAGAATGTTAAGAAGATGATAGAAGAAAGGAAAGAAAGATTAGATGAAGATTTTGGAAGAAAGTTGAGTGAAAAGCTTAGGGAAAATATGAAACTGTACTGGAAGGAGGTGGGGTAAAGGAAAGAGGTGGATGTAAGAGTGGAAACGTGAAAATGTTAATGTGAGAAGGAAGGAAGGGGAGTTACTGAATCAAAAGAAAGAAGTGAAAGGAAGATGGAAAGGGCATTTTGAAGAACTGATGAACATGGGGTAGCTGTTGTTAATGGCATGGGTATGGAGGATGGAAGAAAGATAAAATGCCAGAGCTTACATAAAGTAATAAGGGCAATAATGAGGCTGAAGGTAGGAAAAGCAATTCTGAGGCATAGAGTAGAATGTGTGAGAGAGTGGATATATTTGATATGTAATTAAGCATATAAACAGAAGGTTGTTCCTGAGGATTGGGAGAAAGCTATTATTGTTCCTTTATGAAAGGAGAAAAGGTGCTAAGGATGCATGTAGCAATTACAGGGTAATAAGTCTGTTATGTGTACCAGGAAAAGTGTATGCAAAAGTGTTGATTGATAGATTGATGGAAGTGACTGAATGCAGAATAAGTGAAGAGCAAGGGGGTTTTAGGAAAGGTAGAGGATGTATGGATAAAATTTTGTGGTGGAAATGACTGTGGAAAAGTGTCTAGCAAAAGATAAGAAGCTTTTATGGATCTGGAGAAAGTTTATGACAGAGTCGAGTGTAATGCTTTATAAGATGTATTAAGGATATATCGGGTAAGGGGACAATTGTTTGATGGTGTGAAAGCATTCTATAGATTAGGAAATGCATGTGTAGAGTGTACAGAGTTGAGTGAAGTTTTGTTATACATGTGGTTGTATGGCAGGGCTGTATGGTGTCACTGTGGCTTTTAGTTTGTTGAGAGTAAAGAGGAGTTGCAGAAGGTTATTAGTGTATTTCATGAAGTGTGTAACCATAGGGGATGAAGGTAAACATGAGTAATAGTAAAGTGTTGGTGCTTGAAAGGGAACAGAGTGAAGGTATGGATTTTGCAAAACCCTACAGAGTGAAGGAAGAAAGTTTACTGAACTGTGTTATAGATACGGAGGGAGAAAGGCTAGAAGAGTTGAGAGAATGTCAGTATTTAGGAGCTAACTCGCATAAGTTTGGTGAGATGCAGGGTAGAAAAGTCATTGGGCCCCTTAATAGAATAATGAAGGGTAGAGGAGTAAATATGGAAGTAGAAAAAAGGATAAAGGGACAGCTTAGCCCTCCCAACCCTGATCTTTGCAGCCAGAACATATGTGGGTATGGAATGAGTCACAGCAGTCAAGAATCCTGGCTGTGGAAATGAGCTATTTGAGAGGAGTATGATGGAATGAAGAAAGAAATTAGGGTATGTGTGAGAGATGTGGTATAGCAGGGAATACAAAGAGAAGGAATTGTGGAATGGTAGTGGGTAAAATGTAATACTTTGAGGTGGTTTGGTTATATTGAGAGAATGCAAAACAGGGAGTTTACAAGGAGAGTGTATGTGAGAGGAAGACTACCTGTGACATGGGAAAATAGAATGGAATTGTACTGGTGGGAGAGAAGTGGTGGAAGAATGCTTAGAATGGTGTATTCAAGAGATGCATGTAAGAACTGGGACAAGTGAAGACTCTTTTGCTGGGGGTCATTAGAGGGAACAGCCATTAGAGATTTACATAGATAGATTTGTTTTATACTTGATTGCCATTTCCCGTGTTGGCGAGGTAGCGCCAGGAAACAGACAAAGAATGGCCCATCAACCCATATACACATGTATATACATCAATGCCCGCACATGCACATATACATATGCATACACAGACATATACATATATATACACATGTACATATTCATGCTTACTTGCCTTCATCTATTCCTGGTGCCACCCCACCCCGCAGGAAACAGCATCGCTACCCCCTGCTTCAGCAAGGTGGCGCCAGGAAAACAGACAGAAAAGGCCACATTTGTTCACACTCGGTCTCTATCCACATCCAGGCCCCGCAGACCTTTCCATGGTTTACCCCGGACGTTTCACATGCCCTGGTTAAGTCCATTGACAGCATGTTGACCCTGGTATACCACATTGTTCCAATTCACTCTATACCTTGCATGCATCTCACCCTCCTGTATGTTCAGGCCCCGATCACTCATACTCTTCTTCACTCCCTTCTTCCATCTCCAACTTGGACTCCCGCTTCTCTTTGTTCCCTTCACCTATGACATATATCCTCTTTGGTAATCTCACTCATTCTCTCCATATGTCCAAACCATTTCAACACACCCTCTATTACTCTCTCAACCACACTCTTTTTATTTCCTCACATCTCTCTTGCCCTTTCATTACTTACTCGATCAAACCATTTCACACCACATATTGTCCTCAAACATTTCATTTCAAACACATCCACCCTTCTCTGTACAGCCCTATCTATAGCCCATGCCTCACAACCATATGATATTGTTGGAACTACTATTCCTTCAAACATACCCACTTTTTACTGAATGAGATAATGTTCTCTCCTTCCACACATTCTTCTTTGCTCCCTCCCTCACCCTGTGACTCGCTTTCACTTCCATGGTTCCATTTGCTGCTAAGTCCACACCCAGATATCTAAAACATTTCACTTCCTCCAGTTTTCATCCATTCAAAGTTACATCTCAGTTAACTTGTCTCTCAACCTTACTGAACCTAATAATTTTGCTTATTCACATTCACTCTCTACTTTTTCCTTTCACACACTTTTCCAAACTTAGTCACCAACTAATACAGTTTCTCTATTGAATCAGCCACCATAGCTGTATCATCAGTTAACGACAACTGACTCACCTCCCAGGCCCTCTCATCTCCAACAGACTTCATACTTGCCCTATTCTCCAAAACTTGCATTCACCTCCCTAACCACCCCATCCACAAACAAATTTAACAAACATGGTGACATCACACACCCCTGCCACAGACAGACCTTCACTGGGAACCAGTCACTCTCCTCTCTTCCTACTTGTACACATGCCTTACATCCTTGGTAAAAACTTTTCACTGCTTCTAACAGCTTAGCTCCCACTCCATATGCTCTTAAGACCTTCCACAAAGCATCTCTGTCAACCTTATCATATGCCTTCTCCAGATCCATAAATGCTACACAGAGATTTATCTGTTTTTCTAAGTATTTCTCACATACATTCTTCAAACCAAGCATATGATCCACACATCCTCCACCACTTATGAAACCACACTGCTTCTCCCTATTCTGGTGCTCATTACATGCCTTCACCCTCACAGGCTTATGCCTTTGTAGTTTGAACACTCACCTTTATCCCCTTTACCTTTATACAATGGCACTATGCATGCATTCTGCCAATCCTCAGGCACTTCACCATGATCCATACATACATTGAATATCCTTACTAGCCAGTCAACAACACAGTCACCCCTTTCTTAAATTCTGCTGCCATACCATCCAAACCCGCTGCCTTGCCAGATTTCATCTTGCGCAAAGCTTTCACTACCTCATCTCTCTTAAGCAAACCATTCTTCCTGACCCTTTCACTTTGTACACCATCCCAATCAAAACATCCTACATCTGCCACTCTATCATCAAATGCATTCAACAAACCTTCAAAATACTCACTTCATCACTTCTTGTTATGACTTCCCCCTTCACTGATGTTCCCATTTGTTCTCTTGTCTTTTGCATGTTATTTACCTCCTTCCAAAACATCTTTTTATTCTCCTTAAAGTTTAATGATACTCTCTTGCCCCAACTCTCATTTGCCCTCTTTTTCAACCCTTTCACCTTCCTCTTGACCTCCTGCTGCTTTCTTTTATACATCTCCCAGTCATTTGCACTCCTTTGTAAGTATAGCCCAAATGCCTCTCTCTTCTCTTTCACTAACAACTTTACTTCTTCATCTCACCACTCACTACCCTTTCTTATCAGCCTACCTTTCACCTTTCTCATGCCACATGCACCTTTTGTACATGCTATCACTGCTTCCCTAAATACATCTCATTCCTCACCCACTCCCCTCATGTCGTTTGCTCTCACCTTTTCGCATTCTACACTCAATCTCTCTTGCTACTTCCTCACACAAATCTCCTTTCCAAACTCGCTTACTCTCATCACTCTTTTCTTCCCAACAATCTATCTTCTTTTTTGAAAGCTTCTACAAATCTTCACCTTTGCCTCCAAAAGAGAGTTACCAGACATCCTCTCTCAGCTTATTAACATCCAAAAGTCTCTCTTTTACATGCCTATCAATTAACACGTAATCCAATAATGCCCTTTGACCATCTCTCCTACTCACATGTGTATAATTATGTACATCCCTCTTTTTAAACCAGGTATTTCCAATCACCAGTCTTTTTTCAGTACACAAATCCACAAGCTCGTCACCATTTTTGTTCACTACGCTGAATTTCCCATGTACACCAATTATACCTTCTACTGTCACACTACTCACCTTCGCATTTAAATTACCCATCACTAATACCCAGTCTCTTGCACCAAAGCTGCTGACACAGTCACTTAGCTGCTCCCAAAACACTTGCCTCTCATGATCTTTCTTCTCATGACCAGGTGCATAAGCACCAATAATCATCTCTCTCCATCCACTTTCAGTTTTATCCACATCAATCTAGAATTTACTTTCTTACACTATCACACTCCCACAACTCTTGCTTCAGGAGTAGTGCTACTCCTTCCTTAGCTTTAGTCCACTCACCAACTCCTGACTTTACTCTCAAGACTTTTCCAAACCACTCTTCCCCTTTACCCTTGAGCTTCATTTCACTCAGAGCCAGAACATCAATGTTTTTTCCTCAAACATACTACATGTCTCTCCTTTATTATCATTTTGGTTACATCCACGCACATTCAGACTTCCCCAATCTGTTTCCCCTTTTAGAACTGAAATACAAGGAGATAGATATATTCATATGTAGACAATGATACGACCTTGCTGAAGGGAACTTTTCACTCCATGTATCTTAATGCAGGTGGAGTTTAGTAATGCTGGTAATATTTTATATGTTCATATGCTATATGTGTATGAAAATGAGAAAAAGTATGGATTTAAGAAATTTCTTCAGGCTGTTGGAGTGTTTGAAGACCAGAATATTTGTTTGTGGAATATGTTCTTTTTCAGGTCACTAGATTTGAAATCATGTACCCATAGATTTTTAGTTGAGAAACTGAATGGAATGCAGTGTAATATATATTGTTTAACCTAATTTGGTAGGAGTTGTGTGGTCAAGAGAAGAGGCTTTGGCATCAGTGATAGCAGCAGAAGCGGTGGACCTTCCTGTTGATGGGGCAAACATTAACTACCATGACCAGCTGCCACCTCGAACAGGTAAGATCTTTATTCAGACTCTAGTCAACACTGATGAGGTTTTTGTGTGAAGGAATCACTGGAAATCAGTCAGCATATTAAAATTACATATGATGTGAATGGGCTGAGAGTCATTACCAGTTTTTAGCTCTCTTCTTTAATATCATTATCTCAGAAAATTTCTAATTTTCATTGTGTGTACTACATAGCACAACCTGTTTATTATGTCCTAAGCATGAGTATGACTCATGCATGTATGGGGGAGTGTAGTTTCAAGATGGTTGTATATCTGGTGGGGTGGTTTTGAAGACTGAGCTGGGAGGGAGGTTTTTAATGCCTGTTGTGTCATTTACATATGTTTGTCTTTTGTCATTGCTGTGTTTGTTAGAGGTGGGGATCCATGAATTAAGGTTGAAGTGTGAGGCAGGGGTAAGCTTTGAAGGTTTGGGGTCTGAACACAGGAAAATGTGAGGAGTGCAAGGGACAGTGCGAATTGGAGCGATGTGGTGTACAGGGGACGAATTGCTGTTTTTCAGCTGAACAAGGGCATATGAGATGGATAAGGCTAACCTGTGAAGCCTAGTTGTGGAGGGGGGTCTCCGGTTTCAGTGCATTAAACATGACAACCAGAGAATGGATTTGAGTGAGTGGTAGTTTCCATGTCTGTTCTTGGCACTGCCTTGTCGATGTGGAAAATGGCAAACATGTGTAAATGAATATATATTTATACTACTAGACTAGACTTAGCAATGGGTTTACATTCTTGGAAACCTGTCATTATGGCAGAATGAGTCATTGTAACTTTTGTTATAAGGGGGGTTACATTCCTGACCCAAAATATGCTCCTCATGAAATCCAAAGAACATCTGTAATCCTTAATTGACTGATACGCAGAAAGTATAGGCTGATCTGGGAATATGCTGATAACTGTAAAAGGAAGAAATTTGTTAAAATTCAACAAAACATATGAAAACATTGCCAACCCAAGATTGGAAAGACTTATGCTGTTATGTGGACAGGAGCTTGTTGTTATTAATAATGGATTAAATACGTTCCTGCAAAGTGAAATTCTAAGTGAAACTAAATGAAGTCAACTTTGTCATGGAATTATTGTAAAATGGGGGATTGTTCCTGCGTAATTTTTCTGGACACATTTTCTTGCCTTTGTAGTGTGTGTTTTTTAATATATGAAAGATTATTCTTGTATTGAAAAATAAATTACTTCGCTAATACCAGTAGGACTTATGTTCACTGACAGTTTTTCTTTGTTTTTATCATATCACTGGTACTGCTAATAACTGCTGGTCTTTTCTTATTCATTTTAGCAGGGTTATGAAAGTTTTACACTAAAAATTCTATGATAACTTAGATTGAGAGGAAAGACCTGCCACCTCCTTTACTTTATTTACATCAAATCCAAGTTCATGGGCACATTAACACTTAAATGTTTGCGCTTCTTCAAAAGTTGAAGCCTCCTGACAAACAACCAAGACGAATTTAAAAAGATGAGCATAACTGTGACTTTGACAAACCTTAGAATAATGATACTTTGATAATTGAAGAACAAGTATGATACGTAATCAGCTAATGTCATGACTGACCTTCAGTGTAGCTCTAGTAGAATCATTTAGAATGGCTTCAGCTGCTAAAGAGATTAACACTAGAGTTTTCACACTCCTAATGTCATATACTGTAATAGATTAACTTACTTTTCCATGGTAAAGGGTGCAAGACAACCTGTACTAATAATGGGGAAAACGGGAAAATGTGATTCTGACTGCAAGCCACAACATGATTGCACTAGTGGGATGCAGCCTTAGATTCTTTTCCTGTGCCATCATTACAAACTACTTGGTTTGAATACACTCCAGTTAGTTTATTATCAAAGGAAAAGAATAATGGGTATTTGATACAACAATTTAAATGTATGAACCTCGTTTGTTTGTTCAATATTTTTTGAGTTATTATACTGGTAAAAGAAAGACGTACTTTAAGGATTTTTTTTTTTTTATCACATATTCTATAATGATGGCAGAGCAAAAGAATATTTATCTCATAACCACTGAAATATATTTAGTTCTGTATTGCAGTTGAAACACATTTAATGTTTGCACAGTGTATATGCCATTTGCAGGTGAGATGTATATCCAAAGTAAGTTAAGCATTTCAGTATCATTTATTATTGTAGATGTATTCTGTCCATGTTTATTTTGTGTTTTAATGACTTAGTTCAGAGTTAGATGGTTCTTACTTGTAAGGCAGTGAAGGAGGCTTTTTCCAGTGATTGTGGGATATGAATCTAATAATTTTTAGCCTTGACATCATTACAAAATGCATTATGACTGAAAAACCTTACAATACAATATCTTGAAATACAGGTATTTCATTACATTTCGTGAATATAAACTTCACTTCTTACACGATGACCATGAACAAGTGGCATATGATTCCAAACAGTTTTCCTTATGCTTGTGCAATGGAAATCTATTATCGAGCTTAGTTATCATTACAGATGGCATCATGCCTTAGAAACCTTATAATACTATGTCTTTAGATACAGGTATTTCATTATAGTACCTAAATATAAACCCACTGTTTCTTAAATGGCAACCATGAGCTGGTGGAATATGATTCCAAATGATTTTCTCTATGCTTGTGGGGTAGAAATCTAACATTACTTGGCTAAGGCATTATCATAAAAGATATGACAAAATCTGTGCAGTATCTTTGAATAATTTATCATTGATGGGAAAGAATTTTCAAAATATTGAATTAGAGATACGAATTGAAAGAAATGAAAATCACTACGGTTTCATTTTGAAAATTTGGACACTAATTCTTAATTAAATGTCAATATCACAAAATGTTGCTCTTTGAGATGTTGATATATGAGGACATTCGGTACAGGTGTTACTGGACTCTCTCTGCTTGAGGTTACATTGAAAGTGAAAAATCAACTTTGGTGAGGCTGTATTATTGTCAATTAACAAAAGAGAGAACAGTCTTGTCAAAGAACTTCTAACTTAAAAGAAGCCCGTTCTGTTACCACTACTGAGCTATTTAAAGTTAGAAGGGACTTCTTCAGCAGGAAGTAAACATAAATAGATATATACTAATTTTTGAAGTGCTCCTGGAGCCCCAAGGCTGCACTAGAATCAGCAGCAGGAAAATGAGAGGCTCTTTTGGAAAGATCAATTCTTTGACGAGATTTTACTTCATCCATTTGTTGACATTGATATAACTTCACCAAAGTTGACTCTTCAGTCATAGTGTAACCTTATGCAAGTGGTGTCTGGTAACACCAGAAAGATATATTGAAAGAGAATAAAGGGAGAAATTATTAAGCATAAAGTTTTCACAGGATTCATACAAAATAATTTTTTTCAATTATCGTAAGTACAAAGTACATTATCAAGAGTCACAGGAGTGTATGAAGTATGAAATTTACTTAAAATGTTACACAACTTTTATTAATCTGAGTTGTATCTCATTGATTAAATTTTCTTCTCTAGAATCTCCATCAACATTTTATCAAGAGTCAAGTAAGTTCATTTGGTTTGATGGCTTTTCTTAGTTTTTATATATGTGCAAATTATGACATTTGTGTATCTTACCAAAACTTGTAATACAGCTTTTCATTTCTGTAGTTTTACAGACCTTCTTTGTAAAACTAGACTTAACTTTGCATTGTTTCATAAAGGTAATGATAACCTAGTTTGATGGTTTGCTTTCATGTTCCTTGTAGATTTCATTAAGATTTAAGCCAGGTAGTATAGGTAGGGCTTGGTAAGACCAAAGCTCGTCATTCTTCCCGAGTTGTTAAATTCTTAAAGAAAGCTGACCTCATGCAGATGATACCTTCTTTATGGTTGGGATTTGAAATAAGTTATATGTCATGGCAGATGCACTGGATGTTTCATTGTCAATTCTTTTTTATATCATAGGTAAACAATTTTATATAAAAAAGAATATACAAAAAAGCCTATTTTAATTTGTAGGTAAAGTTGAAATTAATTTAACCCATTCTTTCATTGCATTTCATTTAAGAGCAATGCTTATTGATGTTTTTGTGAGACAGAGGACCTAGATGTGGTCATCAAGTAAACATGCAAATTTGTTACATGTGTACCATAACATCTGTTGAAAGTATTTGCTCAGTATTCTGGTATGAAAGCAATCCTGCCCACAAGGGATGAGAGGAAGTCACTATAAGAATGCCCAATTCTTCTGCAAAACACACCATGTGTACAAGTAAGAAAGAAGCCATTGAAAAACAAGGAAGAGGCATGTATGAAGTTTTCCAAAGAATTTGCTTACAAAATTAGGTATATGATGAAATAATGTAAAGTTTGTAATGAAGCAGTGAAAAAGATGAAAAGGGAAAAAAAAATATGGATGAAGACCCTGGAAGACAGTTGAATGAAAAGTTTGTGGATCCTAAGGTGTATATTGTAAGGTAATGCAAAACTAATGGAGAGAGAAAAATGGTAGAAGTGGGAGTATGAGATGCCTTTCTCAAAATCACATGAGATAGTAAATAAATTTTTCCCTATCTTATACATTCAAGATTGCTGTACCCTTACTAATGTTTTTATCCTGATATAAACAGAGAAACAACATAAAAGTAAATGTAGCTCAGTATATCCTTAGAGGGACTAATGCTAATTAGAGATATGGCCGAACAGTGTTGCTTTCATGTATGTCCTGATATGTAATTTGTTCTAATAGGTGAGCAAACATATTGCCAAAGTATAGAGCTAAAGTTACAGTGTAGATCATCCGTGGATGTTGGTGAAGGGAAGGTGTAGTAAGGGAGGAGGTGATAGGTACAGCAGGGGGTGAGCCTCATTACTCATATTTAATAATGACACTTCACTTTTTATGAAAGAGATGCATGCAAAAGTAAAAGATGTGCATAAAAATGTATATGGTCATGATACATTGTGAAGCAAAACATAAGTACCCAAATGGATGGAGGCTGTGGGTTGGTGGAGGAGGAGGTATGTTAGGGGATATGGGGTTTGCCCTGTCATTCAAATTTACAAAATCTTACTTACACTATTTAGGATTACTGTTTACATACATAAAGGTTTTTGGAAAAGAGGAAATGACATTGGTGAGAACAGGGTGGTGAAAGGGAGCTTAGGCTTATGTTAAGAAGTACAAGAGATTGAGTATAAAATGGCAAAAGGTAAAGTGGCAAAAAGTGATGATGGAAACAAAGCTATGGAAATGAGTGAGGAATTGGAGGTGCTTAGGAAAGCAGTGTGAGAGAAATGTGTGGCATGCAAAAGGTGGGAGGTGAGAAAGGTTAATGAGTGGTGGGATGACAGTGTTGTGAGATCAGAAAGATAGGTGTATGGGGCATTATTTGCTCGGAAGGAGTGCAGATGATTGGGAGATGTACAAGAAAATGTGCCAGAAGGTGCAAGGAGTTGGTGTGAACAAGTATTGGTAAACTTCAAGGAGATTAAGATGTTTTGGAAGGAGGTTATTAGTGTAAGAAAAACAAGAGAACAAATTGGAACACTGGTGAATGGGGTTAATAGGGAAGTGATGATTAGTAGTGATGGAGATAGGAGGAGGTGGAGTGAGTATTTTGAAGGAATTTTCATTGTGGTCAATGATAGGGTGACAGATGGAGGATGTTTGGGTCAAGGAGGTATGTGAAATGAGACAGTCTTGGAAAGTGCTTTTGTTAAGAAAGAAGAGGTGGTATAAGCTTTGCTTAAGATAGAATATGGTATGGCAACTGGAGTGGATGTTATTGCAATTGAAATTCTTAAGAAAGGGTGTGGCTATGTTTTTGATTGGTTAGTGAGAATTTTCAATATGTGTATGGATCATGGTAAGGCTCCAGAGGATTGATGGAATATCTGAACAGAAACATGGCATAAAGGCAAGGTAGACAAAGATGAATCTTGGAATTATATAAGCGCAAGTTTCTTGAGTATATCTGGTATACTATGTGGGAGAATGGTGATTCAGGTGATGGCATGTGCAGAACAACAGATCGGGAATATAAAGAAATACAAAGGAATTGTACAAAGGCAAAGGGGATAGAGGAAATTATATGGGAGGGTATTGATTGAGAAGGTAAAGGCATGTACAAAGCATCAGGTTGGGGAAGAGCAGTGTGGTTCAAGAAATGGTAGAGGATGTGTGGATCAGGTGTTTGCTTTAAAGAATGTATGTGAGAAATACTTAGAACATATGGATTTGTATGTAGCATTTACGGATTTGGAGAAGGCATATGATAGAGTTGATAGAGATGCTCTGTGGAAGGTATTTAGAGTATATGGTGTGGGAGGTAAGTTGCTAGAAACAGTGAAAAGTTTTTATCAAGGATGTAAGGCATGTCTATGAGTAAGAAGAGAGGGAAGTGATTGGTTCTCAATGAATGTAGGTTTGCGACAGGGGTGCATGATGTCTCCATGGTTGTTTAATTTGTCTCTGGATGGTGTTGTTAGGGTTGTGAATGCAAGAGTTTTGGAGAGAGGGGCAAGTATGCAGTCTTTTGTGGATGAGAGGGCTTGGGAAGTGAGTCAGTTGTTGTTTGCTGATGATACATTGCTGGTGGCTGATTTAAATGAGAAATTTCATCAGCTGGTGACTGAGTTTGGTAAAATGTGTGAAAGAAGAAAGCTGAGAGTAAATATGAATAAGAGCAAGGTTATTAGATTCAGTAGGGTTGAGGGACAAGTTAACTGGGAGGGAACTTTGAATGGAGAAAAAAATGGAGGAATGGAAGTGTTTTAGATATCTGGGAGTGGATTTGGCAGCGGACAGAACCATGGAAGCAGAAATGAGTCACAGGGTTCTGGAAGCGTTGAAGAATGTGTGGGAGGCAAGAACGTTATCTCGAAGAGCAAAAATGGGTACGTTTGAAGGAATAGTGGTTTCAACAATGTTATGTGGTTGCGAGGCATGGGCTGTAGATAGGGTTGTGTGGAGAAGGGTGGATGTGTTGGAAATAAAGTGTTTGAGGACAAAATGTGGTGTGAGGTGGTTTGATCAAGTAAGTAATGAAAGGGTAAGAGAGATGTGTGGTAAAAAAAGAAGTGTGTGGTTGAGAGAGCAGAAGAGGGTGTATTGAATTGGTTTGGTCATATGGAGAGAATGAGTAAGGAAAGATTGACAAAGACGATATATGTGTCAGAGGTGGAGGGAACGAGAAGTGGGAGATCAAAATAGAGGTGGAAGGATAGAGTGAAGAAGATTTTGAGTGATCGGGGCCTGAACATATAGGAGGGTGAAAGGCATGCAAGGAATAGAGAGTATTGGAACGATGTGGTATACCGAGGTCGACGTGCTGTCAATGGACTGAACCAGGGCATGTGAAGTGTCTGGGGTAAACCATGGAAAGTTTTGTGGGGCCTGGATGTGGAAAGGGAGCTGTGGTTTCAGTGCATTACACATGACAGCTAGAGACCAAGTGTGAATGAATGTGGCCTTTGTTGTCTTTTCCCAGCACCATTTCAAGTGTGGCGGGGTGGCGACGAGAATGGATGAAGGCAGCAAGTATGAATATGTACAGGTGTATATAGGTATATGTCTGTGTATGTATATTTATGTATATGTTGTAATGTATAGGTATGTATATGTGTGTGTGTGTGTGTGTGTGTGTGTGTGTGTGTGTGTGTGTGTGTGTGTGTGTGCATTTATGTATATACATGTGTATGTTGGTGGGTTGGGCCATTCTTTTGTCTGTTTTCAAGTTTGGCAGGGTGGCGACGAGAATGGATGAAGGCAGCAAGTATGAATATGTACATGTGTATATATGTATATGTCTGTGTATGTATATGTATGTATACATTGTAATGTATAGGTATGTATGTATGTGTGTGTGTGTGTGTGTGTGTGTGTGTGGGTGTTTATTTATATACATGTGTATGTGGGTGGGTTGGGCCATTCTTTTGTCTGTTTTCTTGCGCTACCTCGCTAACGTGGGAGACAGCAACTAAGTATAATTTATAAAATATACAAAGGAATTCAAACAGCAACAGACCACTGGGTCCCTTTAAGGCTGTTTTTGATAGCGTAAGAGATATGAATATCATAGGTCAGTGTGCTGCATAGGGCAAAAGGGTCAAGTTCGGAAGTTAGCCTGGGACAGTTTATAAGTTAGACCGATTTTGACTCAACTCTGTTGAGTAAGGATGCAGAGATAGAACCACCCTAGATGTGAGAGCAGAACTCTATACAAGGATGAATCAATCCTAAGTGTAAATGAAGCAACTTTTAAGAAGAAAAGAAGTTCGACATCTAAACAGGACTCCCAGTTTCTTAAAAGCAGACTTAGCTATTCCTGTAATGTGGGGTTTCCAAGAAAAAGTGGATGTTACAGTAATACCAAGTATTTTTATTGAATCAAGAGGTGGAATTATATAACCATTAAAGGAGGGAAAAGAGTTGAGGAGTTTTCAATAGAGAGAGGGGTAGAAACTGGGTCTTGGAGGCATTCAACTTAACTAGATTTTGTCTGCCCCACTGAGATATCCTATCCAAGTCTGACTTTATTGAGGACATGATATGTAGGTCGAGTGAGAGAAGGAGGAGCAGAATTGAAGGATGTGGATGAATACAGTGTCGAGTTGTCAGCATATGAGAGGATTTGATTATTTGTGGAGGAGAGGATATTGTTGAAAAAAAGAAAAAAGTGTAGGGGTTTGGACTTGCCACACTTCATTGTGCAAAATGCATTTACCACCTTTTCCTGTTTCATCAAACCTCTTGCCATGATTCTCTCACTTCACATATCTCCCTGTCCCAAACACCTCACATCTGCTACCCTGTACTCTAACACAGTTATCAGTCTTTAAAAGTACTCACTCTGTCTCCTCTTCACCCCTTCTTTGCTTATTACGACTATCCCCTTCTGCTTCCTTCACATTACTCTCATTTGCTAACTTGTTCTATTTACGCTATTCACCTCCTTCCAAAACTGTCTTCTTTTCCCTGAAGTTTGCTGATAATCTCACACCCCAACTCTCATTGCCCTTAGTTTAAAAGCCCATGCATTTTTCTCTTGTACATCTCCCATCCACTTGCATTTCTTTGTGGATGTTAATTCCCATACACTTCTCTTTTCTCTTTCACTAACAACTTAACTTCCTCAACCCACCGTTAACTGTCCTTTCTCACATATCCACATCCCACCTTCCATGTGCCACATACTTCCCTAATACCTCCTCCAAACCCCTAGTTTCATTTACTCTCATCTTCTGCCATTCTTCACCCAATCCCTCAAAGATTTTCTTTGCAAAAGCCTCTCTTCCAAGTTCACTCATTTTCACCATCCTCTTTCCATTCATACAATTTCCTCTGTTCTTGAAACCTCGACAAACTCACCCTTGCCTCCCAGAAACTACCTAAGTACATTTATATCTGAAAATCTCTCCTGCATGCCCATTAGTAAGGACATAATGGAGTAATGCCTGCTTACAATCAACTCCATTCACTCATGTATACTTATGTCATTCTTTTTAAACCAGATAATCCTGAACACCATTCATTTTTCAACACACAATTCCACAAAATGTCTGTCTACCATTTTAATACACAACACTGGGCACCCCTTGTCCTCTAGTTACACCATCAACTGCCACATCACCCACTCTTGCATTCAAATCACCCATTACTAATATTTGTTCCCTTGCATTAAAATGGTTGACACACTTCTTTTCCTCACTCCTCTTTTTTTACTAGGTGCGTAAACACTAACACTCACTCATTTCTCATAGTCCATAATCACTCATTTCTCATAGTCCATCTTTATTTTCCCATGCATTAGTCTGAGGCTTACTTCCTTACACTCCATTTTTCATAATCAATCTTTATTTTCCCCTGCATTAGTCTAGGGCTCATTTCCTTACACTCCTTCATACATTCCCACAACTTCTTTGGCTGAAGTGTCACCCAATTCTTTGCACTTGCCTTCATGATAAATGTAGACTCTACCCCTTGCACATTCCCAAACCATTCTCTCTCTCTTCCCCCACTTTCCTCCTTGAGCCTTAGTTCACTCAAAGCTAGAATATCCAGTTTCCTCTTCCCAAATATACTGTACTACCTGTCTCTCCCTTCTCATCATGTTTATATCCACATGCTTTCAGAAGCCCTAGCCTGAACATTCAAGGAAGATGAGTACTCTTCCTCTGTTTCATCTCTTAGAAATTAAGACAAAAAGAGGGAAGGGTTTCCAGGCCTTTTACTCCCAGTCAATTTATTCTTCTGTGATATGCAGGGATTACGAGAGTATTATTCTCTCTAGCCTAAACACAGGGATATATGTATATATCTTGCAGCCCCAAGGCTTTGCTACATTCAGGAACGGGGACAGGATGAGCTCCTTTTTAAACAAGAAGTTCTTTGATGAGGCTGTACTCTATGCACAATATTTTCACATATTAAGATTTTTCGTCCCACCCAGTGGACATAGCAGGCTTCTTCAGTGCTGTAACAGCCCTGCAGAAGGGATCCTGGGGCAGTAAGGTAAGGTAAGATGCATATGATATACCGATTTTACCAGTTGTCAGGTATCCTATGCAAATAATATGATTAACTGATGATTTACTGTATCCAGGAATTGAAAGCTTTGTCTCATCTATTATTTATATAAAGATAAAAAGAGCAAACAAATGTGTGATCCTTTATTTCCATTGTAGTACAGTAAAATGAATCAGGTAAAGACAATGAATAGAATGGGTTGCTTTTTTATGATGCAAAACCAATCATCCCATTACATATGTAAGCCAGTGTTTTTGTCATAGAGCAAACTATTCATTGATATGACATTGTTAAGCTTATGATAATGGTATTATAGCATTTGTGGACTTTCCTGTCATTAAGTAGAGTTGCATAATAATGTTGATTATGCTATTGTATGACAGTTAAGATTTTTGAGTTAGAATGTAAATGATTTTTTTTAAAATTAAAAGAAATACTTCTAAATAACAGTTTATTGGGGGTTATTTGTACGTATCTCCATTTACTTTTCACGTTTCATTGATACTGCTCTACAATTGGTATTGTTTTATAATGCAGATTGTAATTTACTTTTGAAATATCTAGTGTTTTGGATATAAGAAATGTCTGATGTAAAAAGCTGATATCAATCTGTTAACAGCATAGAAGTATTGAATATAGATCATTAATTTTTTTTCATAGGCTTAGTTGGTAGTCTTATACACCGCGTCAGGACTCAGTGTTCCCACATTGCTCACTGGTTTAGCTCGCTGGTGGGAAGTTCAGATTCTTTCCAAGCTGCTCTTCACACACTTAAACGAGATGAATTGAATTTACGCAAGTTATTGGTAGTGGCCACTAGCAGTGGAAAGGTAAGAATCCCATTACATGTTCATTCGATTTTCATGTAAATTTTCATTTACTTAATTCCTTCATAGAAGCCTTCTGCCAAATCCAATTTCTCTTGAGAACATTCATTAACTTGGTGAACTTTCTGAAATGTGTAGTCACTCAGTTGTAAGTAGAGTGGCTCATTTTGTCCACCAAACTCAACAATTCATAATTGCAGCAGCATATGTTTTTTGTTAAAAAATTCTTGAAAATTTCTTGCATGGATGCAGTGAAAAAAATTGCTGGAAACATTATTAAGTATAACATTACTTTTTTTTTGCTCTTAGAGATGATTAGAACATTAGAGATTTACCTGACTCAGTAAAGAAATGAAAGTTTGGAGATCAGCCATACGAAGGTTGACCATTATGGTAATTTTGAGAATCTCTTCCTTCTTTCAGTTTTAAGAATCAGGTCTGGAAACACCTGAGGAGCTTATATTGATTTATTCTCTCATACAATACTTATTTTTCCTGTCATCTGAGATAGCACTGTTTGGGAATGCCTTTGCACTTGTAATGTTAAGTACTATAAAAGAAGGAAGTGTACGTTAGAATCCATCTTCAGTAAAGAACTGCATTCACACTTTCCCTACCACTTGCTTTTGGGAAAGTATTGGAGTACATAATAAAGCCAATTTTTTTTCCACATTTTTCTTACAGGTTCTGGGGATTGACAGCTGGAGTGGTGATGTGGTCTGGAGCATTTATGTTGCTCAGCTAGCGCCTCTTCATGGTAACAAGTTATTTCTCTACACTCAACGTACTTCTGCACATTTCCCACATGAACCACAGAGTGTTATAGTTGGCAGACATAAGGTAGGCTATGATCCTTCATGTGATGTGGTATTTATTTTGTTTATAAATGTCCCAGGACCCCTTTTCTTGAAAGGGTCGTGGAGTTACTCCTGGACTCCTATTCCAGGAGATCATGCAGCTCCAGGGCTGTGCTACCTCCAGTGGATTCCTATACAGCCTAGCCAAAGTAACTTTTCTCTCTCGGTGTAATCTAGAGAAGGGCTGAGTCTTGAAACACCTGTGATGTAATACATATACATACACTAATGTATTTTCAGTTTGGTTGATTAGATCATTTGTATTACTGAATTTTTGTACAAAGACAGTACACCTCATATATGTGTGGTTTTCATTTCATCACCAATTGTATAATTTTGTTCAAGAAGGACCAGTTTTGAAGTATGAAAAATTAGTTTTATCTGGGTCAATGTCCCATAACCCTTAAGAATCTGCATGATTCGAATCTTGAGGCTATAAATATCTTAACCTCCCTACCTTCTGGTAAGGGAAATGCCTTTCACTCATTGTTAACCATCCGTTTGGTATCATGCTAAGCCAACAGGCTGCTTGCTGCAAATTTGTTTGCAAATGATGGGAGATTTTTATTGCCATCCATTAGACCTTCATCAGATTTATGTTTCCTCAGATGGGCAGACCAAATGTAAGATGTAAAATATAATTTAGGTGTAATATATGCTGTAGGTATTTTCCTGCACATTTGAAGTATTTGATCTGTGTTTTCAGGTTTTTGGAGTCCCTCTAGTTATTTAATAAATATATAGTTATATAAGAAATGTCAAGTTTCTTCGAAGTTTGAAATTAAGACCTTTTTGTACCTACAAGTTCTTTTATGGTTTTTCTGTATTGCAGGTAACGGGAGAAGGCTTACTAGTTGTGTTTAACCCCATCTCTGGTACAGCCATAGGGGATAGTGGAATCATTCCTTTAGGCTACCAGCTCATGCAGGGCCTGCTTATGCATCATGCTGATGAACAGTATCTGAAGGTCAGTAGCATTAAGTAACAGATTAGTTGACAATGATTCCCATGCATGTTTGGAGAGATATAAGGTCATATTTGAGATTTCCCTTAGGATTTTCCTCCTTTGAAGGTTTGTATTGTACTGCTTTATTCAGTTTTCACTTTTATCCCACTTTTTAGCACTAAGTTTTGCAAACTCAGCCCATTTCTTCATATTTTTATGTTTGTCTAAATTTATCTCTGATGCTTATTTTCTCTAGCACCTTCTTATGTTTACCTTGAATTTCTTCTTCCACATCATCTGCTGAATTTATTGACTCAAGTTTTTGGAGGCTGCAGCCCATAGGCTTGTGTATGCATAGCCACCACAGCATGGGTGTAGGCTGCATAACAGCTGCAAATGGGTTAAGTGATCCCCTTGCCCTTTACCATCAGTTACTTACTTAGTCTGAGTTATTTGACATTCCTTGTCTTGGTTTACCACTTATCTCTGTTTCATTCATCCCATCTCTCTTGATATCTGTGTCCATCTCTTTGATGGCTCCCTGACCTCCACTTCTCATGGTATTGTTCTTCATAATATTCCATCTTTTTCTTTTCATATGTAGGTCAAAGTTGATGGTAACTTCCTAAACATGTCTGTTAGTATCACTTACCATAGCTGGGTCAGTGTCTTTGGCTACTCCCTGATCATTTCCCATAGAATCATGACTCAGGATATTTTCTCTTCTTCATTTTGATTGCATTTGTGTTCCCTCTCATATTCTCCATCAAATAATGTTTGGTAGTGATTTTTTTGTTCCCATATTTCGTTAAGACTGGGTAAAGACTTCATATTATTCTCTTTGCAGGGTATAGTAGTGGATCCTACATTAGTTTTATGATTCAGGAAGTATATTATTTGTTAGACATACTGAGAAGAAATTATCTCATCATTGTATACTTTGTTCTACCTCTTTTTTTTTTCAAGCATGTGATATCTTGAAGCTTTCTGTGCACAGGAGATAAAAAAAATAAAATTTTCCTCACCTATGAAATGATATATTTATATGCAGAAGTATGAAAAATACACAAAAACTACTGAAAAATGCAAAAAGAAAAATTATCTTTGTTTTGGCATGTTGGAATGGGAATAAGAAATAGTAGAGTATGATGCTGACAAGTCTGGTGTGATCTTTCCATACCTAGCAATAAGAGGGGTAAGACTTAGTGGTTTGGTTGTATGTTTCCTGTCCCATTTTACAGTGATTTTTTACAAAGACACAATGTTTGTGGTGAAGGAGATGAAAACTGATTACACAAAGCTACACTTCTGATTAATTTTCATACTTTCTACTTTTGTATACACAATAAACTCTATATTATTTTATATGCTACACCATTATGTACATTTCAGGTCTGTGGTGTTAGTTTTAGTACATGCTCAGGGACTGAATTTCTGAAGCACTCACTTACACGCAAATCAACACCACACCTTATGCCTTGCATCAGCTAATTTTCATATTTGTGCACTTCATACTTTGTACATGCACACATGGTGCTATTTCAAGAAAGTTCCAGCTTGTCTAGGGTATAGACACCACTACCAGGTTGCTGCATGTGGTGGGTGACCTCTTGTGCTGGTTTCCCTTCTCCATATGTATCGTCTATTTTATCCATATGATGCCTGTTCCCTCTGGGAACTCCCATCAAGAAAGGGTTCACTGCAAAAGTCACCACTTATCATCCCTCTCCTTACATGCCTCCCTCACATAAACCATTTCATGCATGTTACCACTATTTCTCTCCCTCCAGTACTCTTCCACTCTATTTCATCATGTCATGGGTTGTTTTCCTTTCTTACCAACTCCTTTAATCACTCTCTCATACACTCTCCATCTTAAGTCCCCATTTTGTATTCTTTTCTACATGCCTAAACTACCTCAGAGTAGTACACTTCACCCTCTCTACCACTTCACAATTCATTTCCCTTTCCATTACTTGCCATACAAAATCTCTCATACACTCCCTCATTTCTTTCTTCATTTCATCTAGTCCTACCACATGCTCCTTTCAAATAGCTCATTCCCACAACCTGGATTCTTGACCTCTGCCACTCATTCCATGTCTGTGTTTTGTCTGCATAGGTCAGTGTCAGAAGGAATATGCTGTCCCTTAATCCTTTCTTCACTTCCTTGCTTACACCTCCGTTCATCATCATTCTATTAAGGGACCCAGTGAATCTTCTTCTCTGTACTGCTTTCTCCATATCACCAAACTTACCTAGGATAGCTCACAAAAACTTAAATTCTGTCAACGTTTCCAATCTTTCTCTTTCCATGTCTGTAGTAACACAGGTCAGTAAACTTTCTTTTCTCACTCTACAGGACTTTGCAAAATCCATACTTTCACTGTGTTTGAAATAGTTCCTTTCAAACACTACTTTGACTCACATTTACCTTCAGTCACCAATGCTTACACATATCATGAAACACTCTTACAACCTTCTACAATTCCTCCTCACTTTCAGCAAACATTTTTTTAATTCATTCAATACTGTCATTTCTCCCTCTCTCATCATCCCTCCTTCCTACCTCATTTTCTTTATAGCTGTTCATTCGTAGCAGGCTTAGGGGAGTGGAAGGTAAATGGAAAGGGAAGGATGATGTTACCACTGTTTCATATCCCAGTATGGTTTTATTAAAGGGAAGGTCTTATTAGGCAAAAGGTTTTCTTATAACTAATTGTTTTTAAAAGTTTCAATTAGTTCTGTGTGCTGAAATACAAAGTACTGTTTACTGAATGCAATGGTGGAGATAGAAATCCCTTGGCACCTTTAGCACTGGCCAAGCCTTGTCAGAATGAGCTTACAGTTTCCAGATATATATTTTTTATTATTATTACTATTATACTTAATCACCATTTCCCACGTTAGCGAGGTAGGGCAAGGAAACAGATGAGGAATGGCCCAACCCACCCACATACACATGTATATACATAAACGCCCACACACACACATACGCACATATACATTTCAGTGTATACATACACAGACATATATATATATACACATGTACATATTCATACTCGCTGAACCCCTCCAGTGAGGTAGCGGCAAAAAAAAGAAAAAAAAAAGAAAAAAAAAAGAGAGGAAGAAAGGCCACATTCGTTCACACTCAGGTCTCTAGCTTTCATGTGTAATGCTCCGAAACCACAGCTCCCTTTCCACATCCAAGCCCTACAGACATTTCCATGGTTTACCCCAGATGCTTCACATGCCCTGATTCAATCCACTGACAGCAAGTCAACCCTGGTATACCACAAAGTTCCAATTCCCTCTATTCCTTGCACACCTTTCACCCTCCTGCATGTTCAGGCCCTGATCGCTCAAAATCTTTTTCACTCCATCCTTCCACCTCCAATTTGGTCTCCCGCTTCTCCTTGTTCCCTCCATATATCCTCTTTGTTAGTCTTTCCTCACTCATTCTCTCAATGTGTCCAAACCATTTCAACACAACCTCTTCTGCTCTTTCAACCACACTCTTTTTATTACCACACATTTCTCTTACCCTTTCATTAATTACTCGATCAAACCACTTCACACCACATATTGTCCTCAAACATTTCTTTTCAAGCACATCCACCCTCCTCTGCACAAACCTATTTATAGCCCATGCCTCGCAACTATATAACATTGTTGTAACCACTATTCCTCCAAACATACTCATTTTTGCTCTCTGAGATAATGTTCTTGCCTTCCAGACATTCTTCAATGCTCCTAGAACCTTTGCTCCCTCCCCCACCCTGTGACTCACTTCCACTTCCATGGTTCCATCTGCTGCTAAGTACACTCCCAGATATCTGAAACACTTCACTTCCTCCAGTTTATATCCATTCAAGTTTACCTCCTCAATTCTACTGAACCTAATAACCTTGCTCTTATTCATCACATTTACTCTCAACATTCTTCTTTCACACACTTTACCAAACTCAGTCACCAACTTCTGCAGTTTCTCACCAGAATCAGCCACCAGCGCTGTATCATCAGCAAACAACAAGTGACTCACTTCCCATGCCTTCTCATCTACAACAGACTGCATACTTGCCCCACTCTCCAAAACTCTTGTATTCATCTCCCTAACCACCCCATCCATAAACAAATTAAAGAATCATGGAGACATCACGCACCCCTGCCGCAAACCAATATTATACTGTTTGTCAGTATTTGTGTTATAGTTTCACTGTGAAGTCCTGTATGAATTATTTATATTTATTTATTTTGCTTTGTCGCTGTCTCCCGCGTTTGCGAGGTAGCGCAAGGAAACAGAAGAAAGAAATGGCCCAACCCCACCCCCATACCCCTGCCGCAAACCAATATTATACTGTTTGTCAGTATTTGTGTTATAGTTTCACTGTGAAGTCCTGTGTGAATTATTTATATTTATTTATTTTGCTTTGTCGCTGTCTCCCGCGTTTGCGAGGTAGCGCAAGGAAACAGAAGAAAGAAATGGCCCAACCCACCCCCATACACATGTATATACATACACGTCCACACACGCAAATATACATACCTATACATCTCAATGAACACATATATATACATACACAGACACATACATATATACCCATGCACACAATTCACACTGTCTGCCTTTACTCATTCCCATCGCCACCTCGCCACACATGGAATACCATCCCCCTCCCCCCCTCATGTGTGCGAGGTAGCGCTAGGAAAAGACAACAAAGGCCCCATTCGTTCACACTCAGTCTCTAGCTGTCATGCAATAATGCCCGAAACCATAGCTCCCTTTCCACATCCAGGCCCCACACAACTTTCCATGGTTTACCCCAGACGCTTCACATGCCCTGATCCAATCCACTGACAGCATGTCAACCCCGGTATACCACATCGTTCCAATTTACTCTATTCCTTGCACGCCTTTCACCCTCATGCATGTTCAGGCCCCGATCACTCAGAATCTTTTTCACTCCATCTTTCCACCTCCAATTTGGTCTCCCACTTCTCCTTGTTCCCTCCACCTCTGACACATATCCTCTTTGTCAATCTTTCCTCACTCATTCTCTCCATGTGACCAAACCATTTCATGTTATGAAAGCATAATTATTTATTGTTTTCATTGCCAGCCCTTGCTGTTGGTGGACAAGACACTCACCCCGCGTATATTCCCAGCTAGTGGAGAAAATGTTGTGTTGGAGCATAAAGATACCATTTTTTTGCATCTGACCCAGCCTGGAAGTAGTGTTCTTACTGGATATTCTCTGAGGTTTTCAAAACCTGGGGTAAGTTTTTGAAACTAAAACCATTACTCATTTTTTTACCCTTGAAATTGAGGAGTAATTGTTGTTGCATTGTCGGGCTTCTTCTGCATTAGGTTGCAGTGTAAGAGAAAAAGTACCCTTTCACAAGGCTCTGTCACTGGGACTTTGTCTTTTCAAAGAATTTCTCACTCCAGAGAAGTCCACATTTCCATGCTGTTAGAAATATCTCAGCCTTGGATTACAGGAGCCAATAAAAAGAGCACCATTCATAGAGCGCATTTAAGATAGTACTATCATTATGGTTTTAATGCTTATGTTATGTTTTTATGGGTAGATTTGCTTGTATCATAAAAGTCATTTAGTCAAAAAAAAATTGTCTGGGTTAGGATAATGTGGTAGGTTCAGCATCTTTACAATGTGAAACCATTTTTTTTTAACATAACATCAGTCTACACATCCTAAGTAACAATGTGTTGCAGGCCTTGTTAAATCTGTTAGTATTTGGTAATGTTATGAAGATTTGTAGTTCAAAGAATTTTGGTGGCCATTTTATCAAAACTGGATTTTATCAGTGCCTTATAGTTGGTAAATTAAATGATATTATATGTGATGAATTAAAATAAGCTAAGACTATTAGTTGCTACCCAAAATTTAAAGTATGAGCCAGTGTAGTTGCTTCTTATTAGATATTTGAGGCTTAGTTTGTGTGAACAAAAACTGTCTTAAGCAAGACGTCATGTATTAATATTCCTCTCACGACCTTTTGTTACAGGCAATGACCCTTACTGAAGTATGGACAGTTTCTTTAGGGGGTGGACCAATTACAGGTGTGTATGGAAAGCTTGCTTCAGAGAAAGTTCATTCCCCTGGACGGGTTTTAGCTGACCGCTCAGTGCTTTATAAGTACGTGAACCCTAACTTGGCTGTAGTCACCACCCAGGGTTATGATCACGTTAACAAAAGTAAGTGAATTTTGATGTGTTCTTTAATAAACTCCAGTGTTTCTTAGAAGGGTATCTTATTTTTATTTGAGGATATGTATGTAATTAAGTGTAGTAAAAGCTATTTGGCTTGTTCTAAAGTGGGATGAACAATGCCAGCTTATGAGAATGAATCTGTGTTAAAAGAATCTCCTACAAAATTGTACTGTTCAAAATTGCACACTTTTGAAATATTACATACTATCCAAATGCATAAACAGAGATTTCCTCCAAAATCTCCATCTACTTTTTTTGCTTTTCTTTATCAATGTCTTAGTACTCCCCTTACACATTGTATATTTTTTCCCCCTCCTCTGCTGAATTTCCTCTGGTACATTTCCATTGAGCAGTTTACCATATGCTTTTTTCTTCTCTTCCACATCATTTCTAATATCATCCATCCACCATGCATTTCCCCTTTTATTCTCATAAGCCCTCAGACAACAGGTATTACAGGAAACCATAAAGTGTTCATAGATGGGAAGGTCATGAGGGCTATGATTTTCTACTACTGCTGCTGAAATACTAACAAAATTAGATCTCAAAACACATTCAGGATTGTAATTTTGTTATATTACTATTACTGGAGATGAGTGATAGTTTCTTTGTAGAAATGAAATGACGGTAAGATTGTCAATGGTAAGATTGTCAAAAAAAAATGTAGAGAAATCACATTACTGACCATGCTAAGGAAGGTGTATGGGAGAACTGATACACTGAGACAAAAAAGATAAGAGAGTGCAGGATTAATATAGAGCAGGGGAATTTTAGGGAAGGTAGATGTTTAGATCAGATTATCTGTGTGAAGAGATAGAAGAAAAATACATGAGAACAAAAAGAAATTTATAAGAGAGTGCAAGATAAATATAGAGCAGGGAGTTTTTAGGGAAGGTAGATGTTTAGATCATTTGTAAAGATGACAGAAGAAAAATACCGTAGAACAAAAAGAAATTTATATCAATATAGATGCCTGTTCCCCGGGAACTCCCATCTCTACTTATTCCCCTCCTTACATGCCTCCCTTGCACACACATTCCCTGCATTCTTCCATCATTTCACTTCCTCCAGTATTCTTCCACTCTATTTCCCCATGTCATCGGTGTTCTTTCTCTGACACCAACCCTTTTAATCATACTATTATATACTCTCCTTTCAAACTCCCCATTTTACTCTCATCTTTCATTTTCTCAACATACCCAAACTACCTCAATATATTATGTTTCACCCACTCTTACCACTCCACAATTCCTTTGCAATCCTTAAATACCAAATCTCTCATTTCTTCATTCCATCTAGTCATACCACATGCCCCTCTTAAATCGCTCATTTCTACAGCCTGTATTCTTGACCTCTGTGATTCATTCCATGTCCACATTTCCACAGCATAGGCCAGGTTTGAGAGGACTATGCTGTCCTTTAATCCTTTCTATATTTACACCCCTACCCAGTAATGTGCTCTCCCTCATCTCTCCTTCCATATCACCAAACTTACCCAAGACAGCTCGTAAATAATTAGGTTCTCTTATTTCTTCCACTCTGTCCCCCATATTTGTAGTATGCTTTAGCACCCTTACCTCTTTCACTCTACTGTGCTTTGCAAAATCTATAATTTGACTCTGCTTCCTTTCAAACACTAGAAGTTTACCTTTAGTTGCATTTACTTTCAATTGCCTCTGCTTACACACATCATAAAACACAAAACCTTCTGCAACTCCTCTTCACTCTTTGCAACCAGCACAGTATCATCTGCAGACAGGCTTGTCACTTGCCGTGATACCTCACCACTACACTTTATCCCTTCATCCACTATCCCTAGTTTTGCTTTCATCTCATATAACTCCATCCATATATATTTTAAAATGCAACATCATCATCACACAGCCCTGCTTAACACCCACATTTATAATGAATCTTTTGCTGAACTCTTTATCCACTCTTACACATGCATTTTCTACTCTTTAGAAGGCTTTCACACCATCCAATGGTTGTTCCTGTACTCCATTATAACCTTAGCACATACCTTAAAGCATTCCACTCAACCCTGTTGTACGATTTCTCCAGATTCAAAAAATTACACACAGATTCTTACCTTTGCAAGATCCTTTTCACAGTCATATTCTTCACAAAATCTGACCCACACATTTCCTACCTTTCCAAAAACCCTCTCACTCCTTATGTATTCTGCACTAAATCACTTCCATCATTTGTATATACTTTGCCTGGTATACTTAACAGCCCTGTTCCCCTTTAATTGCTACATACATTCTTTGCACCTTTTCCTTTGAATAAAAAAACAGTAATAGCTTTCACCCAGTACTCAAGCAAAACCTTCTGTTTCTGTGCCAAATCATGTATCAAATGGATCCACTCCAGGTGTCTTTCCTATCTTCAACTTCATTATCACCCTTTTTGATATGGGCCCCCTTTTCCTTCCATCCTCCATACCCATGCACTGATAAATGCTGCTTCACCTTCTTCCAGTTCTTCAAAAATACTCTTTCCATCATCCTTTCAGTTCCTTGTTTTGAGTCTGCAACTCCTCTTCCTTAATTCTTATGTTAATATTTCCACCCCTACATACACCTCTACTTTTTCACCTCTTTCTAGTATAATTTCTTATTTTTCCAAAACTTTTCTCTCAGTTTTCTTCCAAAATCTTCATTTGCTCTTTCTTTGCTTTCCTCTTTTAACTTCTTAACTTTACACTTACACATCTCATATTCTTGCCTCCTCCTTTGCTAAACTTCCACTGGTACATTCCTTTCAAGCATTCTACCACATGCCTTTCTCATCTCTTCCACAGCATTTCTGATTTCATCCATCCACCACACATTTCTCCTTTTATTATATATCATAACCTTTTACCCAACCTCTAATTCTGCAACATTTAACAGCCTTTCTGTAAACATTTAAACACCTCATTCAAACATGAGAGCACCCCTACATTTACTGCACTTGCATTTAAACTTTCAGTCACCTTTCTTTCATACTCCTTGCATTCTTTGATTCATTTTCATACTTACCAACACTTTCACCTTTCCATTCTTCCTTAGACCATACCTCCACTTCTTTTTGATCCTCACTGCCACAAGAACTGCAAAGTGGTCCAAGTCTCCAGAGAATCCTCTCACAGTTCTAGCATCTAGCACAACCTTTCTCAGCCTTTCATCCGCTGCCACATAGTCAATCAAATCCTTTTGTTCTTGTCTTCTATCATTTCTCATCCATGTATAGGTGTGGATCATCTTGTACTGAAAAAAGTTGCAGGGAATAAACCCTTCTCAGCACAGACATGTACAAGATAACTCCCATTCTCATTTCCCCCAGACACTTCACATTTACCAGCTATCTTGCCAATTTTATCACACCACACCATTGCATTCATATCACCCACTACACCCACCTTTCTTTCCTCAAAACCACTTCTACAGTCATTCAGATTTCTCCAGAAATGCTTAATTTCATTTTACGTCACTTAGTCTTCATCGTCAAAGGCACATATACCAAGCATACTGGCTCCTCCCAAGACCTTTTCCTCTCGGTTAGACCATCTTTTTCTGTTCACTATACCGACATTCGTGGTCTCTAATAACCTCTCAACTGTTGAACACCATCTGTCTAGTGCCTCTCCTAATATCTTACTTCTCTCAGAGACACAGTTGTTTAATGATGTTCTTACTAGCCATTTTTTCATATCTAACTATAACCTCTGCTCATGATTCCAGTTCAAAGGTGGTGTTTGTGCTGATTTCAGCATCATCGCCTTGGTTGCACTCCTCAAGGACCTTGAATCCCCAAACTTTGATGTTATGTGGCTCAAGATCTGTTTCCCAACTAACATGCTCTTCCTCTGTTTTGCTTATTGCTCTTCTAATTCTACAAATTTTATATCTCTTTGATTACCTAAACCCCTGCCATGAGACTGTGACATCCTGTCACTTGCAAGCCAAGATCCTCAACCTCAGGATTTCAACATTCACCATAGGGAATGGTTGAATTTCTCCCATGCAGATGGTGGAGAGATTAAAACCCTCAGATTCTCCATTTTCAATAATCCTAATATTCTGGATTTGTTTTTCACTTGTAGTCCATCCTGCTGTATATACACAATCTTGCCCCCGATTGGTTCATCTAATCACACTCTCATAAATGTATCTATTCTAATAGCACCTTCCCCTCCTTTAGTCCTTTCAAAGCATAAATACTGGCACCTCAACAAAGCTGACTGGAATAACTTGAAAAACTTCTTTTCTGACTTTCCTTGGGTAAATTACTGTCTCTTATGTGGTGATGCAACTGTCTCCACCAAATGCATAGTAGAGGTTATTCTTGCAGGAATGGAAGCATTTAACCCCTCTTCCACGCATCCAGTCCATGGTTCAATCATCCCTGTTTTGAGGCCACTCAGGCAATGGATCAGGCATGTCGGGCTTGGAAAAACTCTCCTTCCTCAGGTCCCACTCTGCTTTTATCACTGCCCATAATCACTGCAAGCATGTCATCCATGAGGCAAAGCATCCCTTTATTCAAAGGAAGTGCAAAAAAATCTCATTGTCATCTACTAATGAGTCTTTCTGTTGCTCAACCTTTCCTTCACTTTTCCATTCTGACAGTATTATAGCTGTCTTTGCCATAAAAAAAGCAACTCTCTTTGGTTCCTGTTTCTCCACTAACTCCACCTTAGATGACTCTAACATTCCTTCAACCCCCGATGCTTGTCTTACTAATCCTATTCCCCTTCCCATAATATCGTTTTGGACTGTCTGAAAAGTGCTTCTTTCTCTAGCCACAAGCAAGGCTTATGGTCCTGATGGCATCTATCTGTGTACCGAAAGAGTGTGCCTCTGAGCTTGCACCTGTTCTTGCTCGCTGTTCCATTCATTTTAAAAGCCAAAACTTCTCCTTGAAAGGATTTATTGATACTCCCATTCCTAAGAAGGATGACTGTTCTGACCCCTCTAACTATTGTCCTATTTTGACATCTACCATCTCCAAAGTCTTTGAATCTTTCCTCAACTCCCATATCCTTAAACACCTCAAAAATGACTAATCTCTCTGATTGCCAGTATGGCTTCCATAAAGTGAGATCCACTGGCAATATTCTTTCCTATCTTACTGTATGGTTATCATCCTGAAAGACTTTGGGGAGTTGAGTAGTTGCTCTTGACATATCTAAGGCTTTTGACATGGTGTGGCATCTGGGTCTCATCTCAAAGCTCCCCTCTTTTGGCTTCCCTTCCTCACTTGCTCCTTCATATCTAGCTTCCTCCTCTGGTCAGTCTGTCTCTGTGCTTGTTGATGAATCAGTTCCCCCTTTTTCTCCATCATCAATGGTGTCCCTCAAGATTCAGTCCTGTCCTGTACATTTTTTTTTCCTTTTTTTTCAATGATTTCCTCTCCTCCATGAATAATCCAATGCACTCATATGCAGATGACTCAACCCTGCAATTATCCACATCCTTCAATTCTGCTCCCTCTTCTGTGTTTTGATCTGCATCTTGATTTGACACAGCTTCCTCAACAAACTCTGACAGGATATGTCAGTGGGATAGGCAAAATCTTGTCAAGTTTAACGTCTTCAAGATCCAGTTTCTACCCATCTCTATCGAAAACTCTCTCACAACTCTTGTGTCTCCATTTACAATTCTGTAATTCCACCTCTTGAGTCTTATTGTAACATCCACTCTTTCTTAGAAACTCCACATTACAGGAATAGCTAAGTCTGCCTCTAAGAAACTGCGTGTCCAGTTTGTCGAAACCTCTTTTCTTCTGAACATTTGCTCCATTTATACAAAGGATGGATTTGTCCATGTATAGAGTACTGCTCTTACATCTGGGATGGTTCTAGTTCTGCATCCTTACTTGACAGAGTTGAGTCGAAAATGGTCCAAGTTAAAATCTGTCCTAAGCTAACTTCCAAGCTTGACCCTCTTGCCCTACACCACAAATTTGGTTCACTTTCCTTCTTCAATAGGAATTACTTTGTCTTTGCTCCTGAGAGCTGGCTGCATGTGTGCCCACACTTCTAGCTAGACCATGCATTACTTGGCGAGCTGCTGCATCACATGATTATTGTGTGGCCATCAGCAACTTGAGGGTGGGCTGTTTTGGTAACTGCTCCTTTCCTTACGCATTAAAGTTTTGGAACTCTCTACCTTCTCATGTTTTTCCGAATAACTATGACCTGACACATTTCAAAAGACTGGTTTTTCACTTCCTCCAAAATTTCTTTTTGCATTTCATAATTCTCTGTATTCCATTGATTTGGGTGGAATTTTGTCTGTGACTGTAACCTTCAACATGAAAAACATTATAACACTTCACAATTCCAATCTTTCCTTTCACCCATGCTATTCTTGATCCATTCCATCCATATTCTCTGACTTATAAGTACTGTGAACTATTATATACTTATAGGCCAAGACAAAGCATATGATGAAATGGAATGGATTGCATCATGGAAAGTACATAAATTTTATGATGTTGCTGAAAAGTTGCTTGGTGGAACACAAGAATTTGCAAAATTAGTAAACCCCATATGATAGTAAATGGCAGGATAAATGAAAATATTGAGATAGGGCTGTGTTATGTCACCTTGGCTTTTCAGCATACATCTTTCTCTTCTTTCATATTTGATTGCCATTTCCCATGTTAGTGAGATAGCACCAGAAAACAGACATAGAAAGGCCATATTTGCTCACATCCTTTCTCTAGCAGTCATATACCAATACACTGAAACCACAGCTCTCCATCCACAACTAGGCCTCACAAACCTTTCCCAGGTTTACTATGGCCATTTCACATGCTTTGGTTCAGTCCATTTACAGCATGTCAACCCCTGTACTCAACATTGTTCTAATTCACTCTTATCCCATACACAACTTTCACCCTTCTCCATGTTCAGGCCCTGATCGCTCTAAATCTTTTTCACTCTGTCCTTGCATCTCCAGTATGGTCTCCCTCTTCTCATTGCTTACTTCTGTCACATATATCCTAACTGTAGCCTTTCCTGAATCCATTTTAGTAAAGTAACATCAGGAGTATACAACTGAGGCTTAGAAGATAAATCCTTGCTCGGCCATTTCCTGCTTTCCATATACTGGAAATTGATAATATAGGAGAGGAGTGTATTTAGCACTTAGCCCTTGCTCCTATTAGTTGTCTTGTGACATGCAGAAAATACATGTATGGGTAGTATACTTTCTCCTTTTTCTTCAGGTAAAACTCAATTTTGTTTTAATCTATTCATGTATTTGCAGATACACTGACTCTTTATCTGGTGGATACAGTAACTGGTGCAGTTATTGAATCTGTTTCCCACAAGAAAGTATCTGGACCTGTTCATATTGTACATTCAGAAAATTGGGTTGTGTATACTTGTTTCAATGACAAGTACAGACGATTTGAGGTAAGGAATAGCCTTTTTATTTGTTATCAAAAACAAATTAAGTACTCAGAATTATGAAATCCAATTGTTTACTCTTGCAGCTACAGCTGTAATATAAATACATTCTTTCTGGATTTTCAAAAGTGTAGGGGACTAAATATCCTGTTCTAGCTTGAGATAAGAACCAAGATTCAAAGACAAAATACTTGTCAGCCTCAAGAAAAACTTAAATGCCCCTGAAATAAAGTAAATAATGTTTTCATTTTCACATAAATGTATATCTATGCCTCTGATGCCTTATTACTTTGGTAACTCCCATTCAGTGGGATGACTATAGCAGAAGTCTGCTCCTTTCAAATGTACCTTGGTAGCATGTTCCATTCTCCTTACATGTTCCTGGATCCTCTGCCCAATAGATTATCTCACTTCCCCCTCCTAGGATACTATATTTATGTTGCTTAATTCTAACATAAAGATCCTTACCAGTCTGCCCAACATAAAACATGTTACAGCTTTTACAAGGGATTTTGTAACAGCCTGTAAAATTCCCTGGCAAGGTTCTAATTAAGATATTCTTTATAGTATTGTTATTGCTTAAGGCTGCATTTACATTAAAGGGTTTAAGCAACCTGGGAAGTAATTTAAAATTGTCACTAAAAGAGAGAACTAAAAGATTCATGGTGTCAAGGGGAGGTTTGGGTTTAACTCTATAAAATGATTTTGCCAACTTAAGAGATTTATCAGTGGAAGATCTAGGATACTTTATGAGCCAATAGAATACATCTTGTCAAACTCATCATAAATAAATTCAGGACTGCATATACATAATGCCCTAAGGAACATCGACTGGAATGACAAAAGTGAGTTTTCTGTATGTGCTAAATCTAAAACATGTCTCTATATAGACCCTGTAGATTATGCAATCTGAAAATGGTAACATAGGATTATTTTCCACTTCCACAGTAAATTTGATAGCAGATACTAAATTGTTCAGTAAAGTGAGAAATGTTTGTAAATATTTGATTGTTGGCCAAACACAAAGAACACCATCTACATACCTAAACCAGATTGCCTTAGAGGATAAGATATCCCTTAGTAACTTTGTTTCAAAGAATGCCACTTAAAGATTACTTAATACTGGTGAAAAGGGTTTCCCATCGCCATACCAAATTTCTGAGCATAATATTCTCCACTTAATTGAAATAGACAGTCTTTTATACACATTTTTATTGATTCATTTAACACAGAATTTGGAACAGGTAAATTAAGATTACATAAGACATCAACCAGATATTTTAAGAGGTCATCAACTGGAACTTTTGTGAACAAGGATGAAACATCAAAACATACCAGTTTGATATCAAAATCAACTTGTTGAAGAGAAGGGTACTAATAATGCCAAGAGACTCTCTTAAAAGGTTCAGTGAGAAATTATGATTAGTCAAATCACATTTATAACATTTAGCATTTATGGATCTGGAGAAGGCATATGATAGAGTTGATAGAGATGCATTGTGGAAGGTATTAGGAGTATATGGTGTGGTAGGTAAGTTGCTAGAAGCAGTGAAAAGTCTTTATCGAGGATGTAAGGCATGTGTATGAGTAGGAAGAGAGGAAAGTGATTTGTTCCAAGTGAATGTCAGTTTGTGGCAAGGATGCGTGATGTCTACATAGTTGTTTAATTTGTTTATGGATGGGGTTGTTAGGGAGGTGAATGCAAGAGTTTTGGAGAGAGGGACAAGTATGCAGTCTGTTGTAGATGAGAGGGCTTGGGAAGTGAGTCAGTTGTTGTTCGCTGATGATACAGCGCTGGTGGCTGATTTGGGTGAGAAACTGCAGAAGTTGGTGACTGAGTTTGGTAAAGTGTGTGAAAGAAGAAAGCTGAGAGTAAATGTGAATAAGAGGAAGGTTCAGTAGGGTTGAGGGACAAGTAAATTGGGAAGTGAGTTTGAATGGAGAAAAACTGGAGGAGGTGAAGCGTTTTAGATATCTGGGAGTGGATTTGGCAACGGATGGAACAATGGAAGTGGGTCACAGGGCGGGGGAGGGGGTGAAGGTTCGGGGAGCATTGAAGAATGTTTGGAAGGTGAGAACGTTATCTCGGAGCAAAAATGGGTATGTTTGAAGGAATAGTGTTTCCAACAATGTTATATGGTTGTGAGGTGTGGCCTATAGATAGGGTTGTGTGGAGGAGGGTGGATGTGTTGGAAATGAGATGTTTGAGGACAGTATGTGGTGTGAGGTGGTTTGATTAAGTAATGAAAGGGTGAGAGATGTGTGGTAATAAAAACAGTGTGGTAGAGAGAGCAGAAGAGGATGTCTTGAAATGGTTTGGTCACGTAGATAGAATGAGTAAGGAAAGATTGACAAAGAGGATATATGTGTCAGTGGTGGAGGGAACGAGGAGAAGTGCGAGACCAAACTGGAGGTGGAAGGATGGAGTGAAAAAGATTTTGAGCGATTGGGGCCTGAACATACAGGAGGGTGAAAGGCACGCATGGAATGAGTGAACTGGAATGATGTGGTATACTGGGGTTGAGATGCTGTTAATGGATTGAACCAGGGCATGTGAAGTGTCTGGTGTAAACCATGGAGAGTTTTGTGGGGCCTGGATGTGGAAAAGGAGCTGTGGTTTTGGTGCATTACACATGATAACTAGAGACAGTGTGAACAAACATGGCCTTTTGTCCTTTCCTAGCGCTACCTAGCGGGGGGAGGGGGGATGCTATTTCATGTGTGGCAGGGTGGCGACGGGAATGAATAAAGGCAGCAAGTATGAATTATGTGCATTATATGTATATGTCTGTGTATGTATATATATGTATACATTGAAATGTATAGGTATTTATACGTGCGTGTGTGTGCTTGTTTGTATATACGTGTATGTGGGTGGGTTGGGCTATTCTTTCGTCTGTTTCCTTGTGCTACCAAGCTAACATAGGAGACAGCGACAAAGTATTTATAATGCTATTAGAGTTTTACTTGTGACTATTAAGAGCATGATGTTTGATTTTCTTGTATTCTGTGTAGCTTCAGAATTTTGCACTGGGCTTGGTCCCAAGCACTTGATTTAGTGAGTCTGTTTAATTTTAGCTTGTTTTGTTGATAAGCTGTTTCACACATGGTTTATACATACAACTGAGAATATGTTTGATCTGAGAATGTATTGCCCCCTGTAACATGCATTTCAGTTGTGTGGATAATAAAACACTATAGCAACAGATATCCAGGGACGGAGTTGGAGCTGGTGTTATTAGTTAAAAGATGAAAGAATGACTGAATGAATATTCATAATGAAATTTGAGTTTCAAGATAGTTATTGCAGAATATCAAATCCCATTAGAATTTGAGTTCCAAAGTCAGTAGTACACTGAATTTTAGGAATTTAGTACCCATGTTACCTTCAGATTCTCAGCTCTGTATAACCTCTAGAATACAATTGATTTAAAACTGCTTTGGAATACTGTAATTGATTTCTCATTGGTAAGATCACAGAATTTAAGAATTTGGATATAAACATAATTTGCTGTGCAGAAAATCTTCATTTTCTCTCTCGAAGTTTCTTTATCAAATTTTTGGTATTGTATGTCCTATATTACAGAAAAAAAATGGATGTTTACATGCATGTTTAAGAACTTTTAATTCAACTGTATCATTTTGATAGGTGCAGAAAAGACAGTGTAAAAATCATCAGTTACTAGTCACATTGATAGCATAAAGTGCATAAAACGTTTGGAAGAAGAATATCAGACTTGCCAAAAATCTTTATATTGTAGCTTGTCTGTTAACTGAAGATTTTTTTTGTTAAACTATGCATTTTACAGGTAACATCTCTAGAACTGTTTGAAGGTTTAAGCCAAGGAAATGCCACAGCCTTCTCTTCATTTGGGGGACGTGCAACTCCTCCAATTTTGGAGCGTCAGGCATATATTTTACCAATAGGAGTACAAGCCACTGCACATACCACCACAGAGAAGGGTATTACAACAAAATTCATCCTGTTTGCATTACAGTCTGGAAATGTTCTTCAGGTATGTGTATAATTTTTTTTAGGGAGAATCATTCAAAATTTTTCTCTTTGCATTGAAATCTTGCAGGATGAAACTTATTTTTCAATAATTCTTTTCACTTTTAACCAAAAGAATTCATCATCAAACTATAGTTCACCACTATCTGGTGACCCAGTATCCGGTAATTAGCTTACCCAATGTTGGTCAAAACATTAGATAATATAGGCACAGAAAAAAAGTTTAAAAACTGCACGGCAGTAGTAGATGGTCTCTCCGGCAATAGTTGATGGCTACTTGCAAGTGTAATAAGTATACAGTAATGTTGTTTTATAACCGATTTGGAATCCACCACATTTATATTTAACAAAAATATATAACTGCTCAGAAAGTAAGCAGTTAAGTTGAAAGCAAGAGGTAAGGAGAGGTGGTTGGAGGAAGTAAACATCACTCACTCATCCCTTTGTCCTTCCCTCTGCTTATGTTTCTACAATCCAATTTTTTTTTCCTCCCATACATGCTTGCCATGTCCCTTGTGAGCCGGATAGTGTCAAGAACAGATGACAGCCATAGAAGGAAAAATCCTTACTTGGCCCTTTGCTCTGTTCTTTCTTGTGGAAATTTATACAAGAAGGGAGGATTTCCAACCAACTGCTCCTGCCTTTACTAGTCACCATCTACAACACGAAGGGAATAGTATTCTTTCTTCCCTGTCCCCAGGGATAAACAGCCCAAATCCTTATGTTGTAATATAATGTGGGAGGTAACCTGCTAGAAGCAGAGAAGTTTTTATCAAGCGTGTGTACGAGTAGGGAGAGTGGAGACTACTTGGTTCCCAGTGAAGGTTGGTCTATAGCAGGGGTGTGTGAAGTCCCCATGGCTGTTTAATTTGTTTAAGTATGGAGTAGTTAGGGAGGTAAATGCAAGAGTTTTGGAGAGAGGGGCAAGTATGTAGTCTGTTGGGGAAGAGAAGACCTGTGAAGTGAGTCAGTTGTCATTTGCCGATGATACAGCACTGGTGGCTGATTTGAGTGAGAAACTGCAGAAGTTGGTGATTGAGTTTGGAAAAGTGTGTCAAAGGAGAAAGTTGTGAGTAAATGTGAATAAGAGCAAGGTTATTAGATTCAGTAGGGTTGAGGGACAAGTAAGCTGGGATGTGATTTTGAATAGGGTAAAATTTGAGGAAGTGTTTTAGATATCTGTGAGAAGACTTAGCAGTGAGTGGAACCATGGAAGTGGAAGCGAGTCGCAGTATGGGGCAGGGGTCAAAGGTTCTGGGAGCACTGAAGAATGTATGGAAGGAGAGAATGTTTTCTTGAAAAGCAAGAATGGTTATGTTTGAAGAAATGGTAGTTCCAACAGTATTATGTGGTTGAGAGGCATGGGTTGTAGGAAGGAGGGTGGCTATATTGGAAATGATGTTCGAGGACAATAGGTGGTTCAATTGAGTATGTAATGAAAGGGTAAGGGAGATGTGTAGTAATAAAAAATGTGGTTGAGAGAGCAGAAGAGGGTGTGTTAAAATGGTTTGGAAATATGGAGAGAATGATTGAGGAAAGGTTGAGAAAGAGGTATATTTGTCAGAGGTGGAGAGAACAAGAAGTGGGAGACCAAATTGGAGGTGGAAGGATGGAGTAAAAAAGATTTTGAGTGATCGGAGGGTGAGAGGCATTAAAGGAATAGAGTGAATTGGAATGATGTGGTATACCAGGGTTGATATGCTGTCAATGGATTGAACCAGGACATGTATAACATCTAACAAAAACCATGGAAAGGTCTGTAGGGCCTGGATGTGGATAGGGAGCTGTGGTTTCAGTGCATTACACATGACAGCTACAGACTGAACCAAATAACCTTGCTCTTATTCTAATGTACTCTCAACTTTCTCCTTTCACAAACGTTTCCAAACTCAGTCACCAGTTTCTGCTGTTTCTCATTCGAATTAGCCACCAATGCTATATCATTGGTGAACAACAGCTGACTCACTTTCCAGGCCCTCTCATCCCAACAGAATGCATACTCGCCCCTCTCTCCAAAACTCTTACATTTTCCTCCCTAACCACCCTATCTATAAACAAATTGAACAACCATGGGGACATCACACATCCCTGCCACAGATCGACCTTCACTGGGAACCAATCACTCTCCTCTCTTCCAACTCATATATGTCTTACATCCTTTTCACTGCTTCTAGCAGCTTCCCTCCCACACCAGATACTAGTAAGACCTTCCACAAAGCAACCCTGTCATATGCCCTCTCCAGATCCATAAATGCCACATACAAATCCATCTGTTTTTTTAAGTATTTCTCACACACATTCTTCAAAGCAAACACCTGATCCACACATCTACTGCTAAAGAAACCACACTGCTCCTCCCAAGTCTGATGCTCTGTATATACCTTCACCCTCTCAGTCAATACCCTTCTGTACAATTTTTCAGGAATACTCAACAAACTTATGCCTTTGTAGCTTGAACACTCACATTTATCCCCTTTGCCTTTGTACAATGGCACTATACATGCATTCCCTTTCCTGTTAAATTCAACTGGAATATCATCCAAATCTGCTGCATTGCCAGATTTCATCTTCTGCAAAGCTTTCACTGCTTCTGTCTTAACCCAAGCATTCTCCCTCACCCTCTCATTTCGCACATCACCAACCAAAACACCCTACATCTACCAATCTATCATCAAACCTTCACTTACTTTGTCTCCTTACCTCATCACTACCTGTTAAAACATCCCCCTTGCCCCTTTCATTGATGTTTCCATTTGTTCTCTTGTCTTGTGCACATTATTTACCTTCTTCCACAACATATTTTGATCATCCGTAAAGTTTAATGATACTCTCTCACCCCAGTTCTCATTTGCCCTCTTTTACAACCTTTGCACCTTCCTTTTGACCTCCTGCTGCTTTCTTTTATACGTCTCCCAGTCATTTGCACTACTTTGTTGTATCGTCCAAATGCCTCTCTTTTCTCTTTCACTAACAACCACTCACTAACCTTTCCAATCTGCCCACCTCCCACCTTTCTCATGCCATCACTGCTTCCCCAAATACATCCTGTTCCTCTCACATCATTTGTTCTCTCCTTTTGCCATTCTACACTGTCTCTCCTGGTACTTCCTCACACAAGTCTCTGCAGGAAACATTTTCTCTCTTTTTATGAAAACCTCTACAGATCTCCACCTTCTCCTCCACAAGATAGTGATGAGACATCCCACCAGCTGCCCCTCTCAGCACATTAACATCCAAAAGTCTCTTTTACACACCTAACAACATGTAATCTAATAATGCCCTTTGACCATCTCTCTTACTCACATGCATATACTTGTGTATACCTCTCTTTTTAAACTAGGTACACATTGTATATTATACTTTATCGCCGTTTCCCGCATCAGTGAGGTAGCACAAGGAAACATGAAGAAAGACCCTTCCACTCATATACACACATATGTACATACACGTACAGATACATACACATACATACACAATCATATACTTTTTTTTTTTTTTTTTTGCTTTGTCACTGTCTCCCGCGTTTGCGAGGTAGCGCAAGGAAACAGACGAAAGAAATGGCCCAACCCACCCCATACACATGTATATACATACGTCCACACACGCAAATATACATACCTACACAGCTTTCCATGGTTTACCCCAGACGCTTCACATGCCTTGATTCAATCCACTGACAGCACGTCAACCCCGGTATACCACATCGCTCCAATTCACTCTATTCCTTGCCCTCCTTTCACCCTCCTGCATGTTCAGGCCCCGATCACACAAAATCTTTTTCACTCCATCTTTCCACCTCCAATTTGGTCTCCCTCTTCTCCTCGTTCCCTCCACCTCCGACACATATATCCTCTTGGTCAATCTTTCCTCACTCATTCTCTCCATGTGCCCAAACCGTTTCAAAACACCCTCTTCTGCTCTCTCAACCACGCTCTTTTTTATTTCCACACATCTCTCTTACCCTTATGTTACTTACTCGATCAAACCACCTCACACCACACATTGTCCTCAAACATCTCATTTCCAGCACATCCATCCTCCTGCGCACAACTCTATCCATAGCCCACGCCTCGCAACCATACAACATTGTTGGAACCACTATTCCTTCAAACATACCCATTTTTGCTTTCCGAGATAATGTTCTCGACTTCCAAACATTCTTCAAGGCTCCCAGAATTTTCGCCCCCTCCCCCACCCTATGATCCACTTCCGCTTCCATGGTTCCATCCGCTGCCAGATCCACTCCCAGATATCTAAAACACTTCACTTCCTCCAGTTTTTCTCCATTCAAACTCACCTCCCAATTGACTTGACCCTCAACCCTACTGTACCTAATAACCTTGCTCTTATTCACATTTACTCTTAACTTTCTTCTTTCACACACTTTACCAAACTCAGTCACCAGCTTCTGCAGTTTCTCACATGACTCAGCCACCAGCACTGTATCATCAGCGAACAACAACTGACTCACTTCCCAAGCTCTCTCATCCCCAACACTCTTCATAGTTGCCCCTCTTTCCAAAACTCTTGCATTCACCTCCCTAACAACCCCATCCATAAACAAATTAAACAACCATGGAGACATCACACACCTCTGCCGCAAACCTACATTCACTGAGAACCAATCACTTTCCTCTCTTCCTACACATACACATGTCTTACATCCTCGATAAAAACTTTTCACTGCTTCTAACAACTTGCCTCCCAAACCATATATTCTTAATACCTTCCACAGAGCATCTCTATCAACTCTATCATATGCGTTCTCCAGATCCATAAATGCTACATACAAATCCATTTGCTTTTCTAAGTATTTCTCACATACATTCTTCAAAGCAAACACCTGATCCACACATCCTCTACCACTTCTGAAACCACACTGCTCTTCCCCAATCTGATGCTCTGTACATGCCTTCACCCTCTCAATCAATACCCTCCCATATAATTTACCAGGAATACTCAACAAACTTATACCTCTGTAATTTGAGCACTCACTCTTATCCCCTTTGCCTTTGTACAATGGCACTATGCACAAATTCCGCCAATCCTCAGGCACCTCACCATGAGTCATACATACATTGAATAACCTTACCAACCAGTCAACAATACAGTCACCCCCTTTTTTAATAAATTCCACTGCAATACCATCCAAACCTGCTGCCTTGCTGGCTTTCATCTTCCGCAAAGCTTTTACTACCTCTTCTCTGTTTACCAAATCATTTTCCCTAACCCTCTCACTTTGCACACCACCTCGACCAAAACACCCTATATCTGCCACTCTATCATCAAACACATTCAACAAACCTTCAAAATACTCACTCCATCTCCTTCTCACATCACCACTACTTGTTATCACCTCCCCATTTGCACCCTTCACTGAAGTTCCCATTTGCTCCCTTGTCTTACGCACTTTATTTACCTCCTTCCAGAACATCTTTTTATTCTCCCTAAAATTTAGTGATACTCTCTCACCCCAACTCTCATTTGCCCTTTTTTTCACCTCTTGCACCTTTCTCTTGACCTCCTGTCTCTTTCTTTTATACATCTCCCACTCAATTGCATTTTTTCCCTGCAAAAATCGTCCAAATGCCTCTCTCTTCTCTTTCACTAATACTCTTACTTCTTCATCCCACCACTCACTACCCTTTCTAATCAACCCACCTCCCACTCTTCTCATGCCACAAGCATCTTTTGTGCAGTCCATCACTGATGCCCTAAATACATCCCATTCCTCCCCCACTCCCCTTGCTTCCATTGTTCTCACCTTTTTCCATTCTGTACTCAGTCTCTCCTGGTACTTCCTCACACAAGTCTCCTTCCCAAGCTCACTTACTCTCACCACCCTCTTCACCCCAACATTCACTCTTCTTTTCTGAAAACCCATACAAATCTTCACCTTAGCCTCCACAAGATAATGATCAGACATCCCTCCAGTTTCACCTCTCAGCACATTAACATCCAAAAGTCTCTTTCGCGCGCCTGTCAATTAACACGTAATCCAATAACGCTCTCTGGCCATCTCTCCTACTTACATAAGTATACTTATGTATATCTCGCTTTTTAAACCAGGTATTCCCAATCATCAGTCCTTTTTCAGCACATAAATCTACAAGCTCTTCACCATTTCCATTTACAACACTGAACACCCCATGTATGCCAATTATTCCCTCAACTGCCACATTACTCACCTTTGCATTCAAATCACCCATCACTATAACCCGGTCTCGTGCATCAAAACCACTAACACACTCATTCAGCTGCTCCCAAAACACTTGCCTCTCATGATCTTTCTTCTCATGCCCAGGTGCATATGCACCAATAAATCACCCATCTCTCTCCATCAACTTTCAGTTTTACCCATTTTAATTGAGAATTTACTTTCATATACGTATATACAATATATAATTTAATTTCATATACGTATATACATGTATTCATATTCATACTCGCTTACCTTCATCCATTGCCAGTGCCACCCCATCCCGCAGGAAACAGCATCGCCACCCCCTGCATCAGTGAGTTAGCGCCGGGAAAACAGACAACAAAGGCCACATTTCTTCACGCTCAGTCTCTAGCCATAATGTGTAATTCACCGAAACCACAACTCCCTATCCACATCCAGGCCCCAAAGACCTTTCCATGGTTTATCCTATATGTTTCACATACACTGGTTCAGTCCATTTACAGCAGGTCGATCCCGGTATACCAGATTGTTCCAATTCACTCTATTCCTTGCACGCCTCTCACCCTCTTGTGTATGTTCAGGATCCGATCACTCAAAATCTTTTTCACTCCATCTTTCCACCTCAAATTTGGTCTCCCACTTCTTGTTCCCTCCACCTTTGACACGTGTATCCTCTTTGTGAACCTTTCTTCCTGTATTCTTTCCATATGTCCAAACTATTTCAACACACCCTCTTCTGCTCTCTCAACCACTCTTTTTATTACCAGACATCTCTCTTATCCTTTCATTACTTACTTGATTAAACCACCTCAGACCACATATTGTCCTCAAACATTCTATTTCTAACACATCCACACTCTTCTCCATAAAAACCTATCCATAGCCCATGCCTCGCAACCATATAATAATGTTGGAACTACTATACATACATATACTTGCTCACCATCATGCATTCCCACCCCATGGGAAAGAATAAAATAACATACATTCTTATCTTTTCCCTCAACCTGATCACCACCCCCTTGCATCAGCAAAAATGAGATTGAAGGATTCTGAGGGTAATATTATGGAAGAGAAAATATATGAAAATTTTAAGATACAATTTGTTAATGTCAACCAGTAAGTGCACATTTTTTGACAGTAACAAGTTGGAATGGGGTTTATGGAAAATGTTTTGATTACTGGGGAGTTGCTCTATAATTAGGATACTGACAGATCTTGATCCATGCAAAGTCCATGGATCTTATAAATTTATCACTGCTTACTGAAGGAGTGTTCAGAATCTCATGACAGACCAACCCGAGCAGCTGTTTTGAAAATCAGTGGGAGGAGTTAAAGTGAGCAAATGCTTTATGTATTTTTGTACAGGAGCTCTCACTTCATGCTCTGAATTATGCCATTATTCTAAGCTCTCTCACATAAACCATGATATCTCTGAATGGTTACATTACCTATCCTTTAACATTGTCCCTGTTTTTAGATTACCTCCATATTCATGTCTGTTATCAATTCACCTCCATATGCCCCACCATGATTTTAAGTAGTTTCGGATTTTATTTGCTATCATTGGAAATTTTTTTTTTGAAACTCTCACTTCTTCCGTCATTGATAATACAAAACCATTTTATATTTATACACACATATAATACAGATGTCAAAATGGTTATTGGATCCTCGACGTCCCATGACTGGTGGACCACGAGAGGAAGGTCTCATGCCATACATGCCAGAACTGCGAATTTCACCTCATGAGATGATTACTTACAACCATACCCTCCCTCGCATCTCGGCCATTTTCACTGCACCAACAGGACTAGAGTCTGCGTGTTTGGTGCTTGTGTATGGTCTAGGTGAGTATACACATGAATTTTTCTGTCAGCAGACCACAGCAACTTATTTTTCCTTAAGATGGGCATTTTGATTCTACCTCTTACTTCTTTAATATTGTCTTTGCAGCTGAAGGCTTAATGCTGCAGAGAAAATTTCTTATGTATATTTCAGCTCTCTTAAGAGTAAAATGTAAAAAGATCAGTACTTTTTTCTGAAAATTACCAGATAGGATTTAGTAAAGGGTTAATAAAAAAAAAATTGAAAGCAGCAGCTTAGTGCAAATTAGTAAACAAAGATGAAGAGTGAATATAGTTGTTTGTGGCTTTGTTAAAAAGAGATGTTTTTGGATGGAAGCAAGATGCTGATATTAGGAAGTAGAATATCTGGAAATAGTATTGAATCACACTGGGAAGAAATTATCAAAATCATTGGATGTCAGATGTACTCTGTTGCATATTTTGACGATATAAATAACTGCTAAAGAGTGATTTTTTTAATCTGAGTGACGGTCAACAAAGAATTGTGAAGGTAAAGAATGACATTTGGAGTGGCTTAAGTATTTTTTATGAATACCGTTTCCCGCATTAGTGAGGTACCACCAGGAACCAATGAAGAATAGCCACATTCACTCGCATATATTCTCTAGCTGTCATTTGCAATACACCGAAACCACAGCCTCCTATCCACAACCAGGCCCCACAGACACTTCCATGGTTTTTCTTAGCTGCTTTGTATGCCCTGGTTCATTCCAGTTCACTGTATCCTTTGCATATCTTTCACTTTCCTCCACTTAAAGTCTTTTTCACTCCTTCATCTCATTTCCAGTTTGGTTCCCCCTTCTCCTTATTATTCCCTCCACTTCTGACTCGCACATCCTTTTTGTCATCCTCTCCTCACTTAATTTCTCTTCATGTCCAGACCACTTCAGCAAACACTAATCAGTTCTCTCAACCACACTCTTTTTATCACGACATCTCACTTACCATTCTTCACTCAATAAACTAATGCACTCCACATGCTGGCCTCAAATTTTGCATTTTCAACACATCCACCATCTGCACACCCTCATCTGTTGCCCATGCTTTGCATCCATACAATATTGTTGGGACTACTGTACCTTCAAATGTAGCCATTTTCACCCTCCAGATAATGACCTTTTCTAAACATTCTTCAGTGCTCCTAGAACCTTCACCCTCTCATCCACCATACCACTTCCACAGTTCCAGTTGATGACATATCCAGTACTGGATATGTAAAACATTTCTGTTCCGTATTTAAACTCACATCCCCTAAGTAACTTGACCTTCTCCCTACCCTGCTAGATCTTGTAACCATGTTTGTATTCACATTTTCTCTCAACTTCCTCATACTCATCTAAACTCAGTCACCAACTTTTGCAGGTTTTCACTTCAATATGACACTGTTACCTTCTTACTTCTCAGGGCCCCTTCATCCCCCTCAGACTGTGCACCCTTGCCCCTCTCTCTAATGCTCTTGCATTTAAGGTAAAAAGTATGTGATCATATTATTTGGTGACATTTTGTTATGACAGAAAGAGCCTGAACAGGTTTTGAATTACAGCAGTGAAATCCCAACCAGCATGGCTTGGAACTATATATAATAAAATAACATGTCATTGTAAACAATGTAGACCAAGTGTCCACATAAACATTTTCAGTGGTGACGTCACTCCTACATTTTAGCACTTTCTCATCTCTCTTTTGGCGACGATTACTACTTGCAGATGTCAGGGCATGGAATTGACAAGGTTCCTTTAGTATTTTAGATCCACGTTTTGGGTTTATAGGGTCTTGTCAAAGCAATAGAACAATATTTAGAGGGGTCTGAAGCACTTTTCATGTTGTCATTGATTCACTTCGATGTCATAGACTTGGACAGGTTTCTCTCGTTATTTATCCCCTTTGATGTCATTGACCTGAACAGGTTGCTCTCTTTTTATGGATTCCCTTTGATGTCACAGACTTAGGCAGGCTGTTGTGTTGTTATTGGTTTCCTTTAACAAGCATCCACTGGCCTTTTATAAGTAGTAAGGTGGTTGAATTTTCATGGATATCCTCTGTTCTAGGGGTAAAAATATTTCATTTCCACTGTGCAAATGCTCTTTCACATGGCAAAGGGCTCTGCCTGATAAAAGATTTTCCATACTACAAAACCTTCATTTTTATGTTCGCTTATTTCTTTATTACAGATTTGTTCTACACTCGGTTATTCCCAAGCAAAATGTTTGATGTGTTAAAAGATGACTTTGATCATTACCTGATTGGAGGAGCTGTCTTAGCTCTACTTATTGCAGCCCTTATCACAAGGAAATTGGCCCAAAAGAAGGCACTTAAACAATCCTGGAAATAACATTTGACTGGGAATCTTATGAACATGTGAATAGAAGGAGTGCATTTTGTGACAAATCCAGTTAATGAACATAGTTTGAATGTATTTTTTCTCTTATTACAAGACTTATCCCAAGATTTAGAAAGTATAAATTTTTGGTGTCATGTTGTATACAAAAGTATTACTAAAGTTTGGCAGTGAAAAAACAGAAAGTTCATAGTGCAGATACTTGTGTGTGTGTGTGTGTGTGTTTATGCACTTACAGATAAGAAATTGATCTGAAATATGCAAAATGACTTTATGATAGTGTAATTACTGATGTGTCATGCATAGCTTATTTGAGACTATTGTTCATTCCATGTTAGCTGCTTTATGGATGATTTTTGAATGAGGACATATTTCATACTGACTTCCAGTATTTAGGAAGTCTTTAAATATCACAGTGGTCATGTTTTCAGATAGTACACTTATTAAATCTGCTGTTAATTTAGTGCTGTATATTAGTAGGACAAAGGCTAGTTGGGTTATTTAGATCTCAGGCTTATTAATGGCCAAGGGCATCAGTGTCAAGTTATAACAACTAATTGGAAATCTTAGCACTTTCTTCACGTGTTCAAGGTAATTCAGAGACTATACACACTCATTGCATGTATGATCCTTGTGCAAGACAATGGAGAAATACATCTTTTAAGTTTATAACAATTATTGGTATAGATGCAAATCTATATGCAGTATGATCATATATGTTGAATATGTGTGTTAAATTTTCCACTAGTGTGAAGTACTTGGTTTTTAATTGCATATTATAGTATTAAGAAATAGAATTTTTTGACATGCAGTTTCGTTTCTTTTGAGTCGCTAGATATCTTCTGCTCACATTAATCTACGGTGAATTATTGAGGTTTATTGTATGGAAGGGCATCAGTGTCAAGTTATAACAACAAGGACAGTAGAAGCTTTGGAGTCTTTAAGCATATTAAGGTATGCTTATTTTGAACTTAATTGATTTAAACTTTTTGGAAGTGTAATCAGGGTTCTTGATTACTTGTAAAAAGTTAATGTATAAAATGTTTCATATAAAGTGTTGTCCGTTAAATGCATGTATATTTAGAGATGAAAAAACTGATGTAAATATATAGGTTGTTGAAGATGCATTGGATATGATGTACATATTCCAACAGGATAAATGTGTTTGTTTGCAAACTGTTATAAATGAAATTGTGTTAAGGTATTTATTTACAAAGGGAATTTTTCTCTCCATGTTCAAATGCAAAGTGATATGTATATAGGCTTTTGTATTGTGAAATGTTATTTTCCCTTGTGAAGTTTCCTTAAATTGCTTTGAGAGGGATACAAACAGAATTCATGGAAGGTGTTTCAGAAAGTTCCATGTTGAGTAGAGCTCTCTCATTTTGTAAAGATACTGCTTACATTTTCAGGAAGGAAGGTTCATGGAGAAAGACTTTTAACATTTCATTAACTGACTGACTTCATAATTTCATACCCAGCACTAGTGACCAAGATGTAAGGAGTTCTGATTTTGAGCGATGTGAGCTAGAAGTACCGAGCACTGAGTTGGTGGGTATTTGACTGTCACCTATAAATGTTATAAAGCCAGAAAATGAACGTGACTGCATAAATAGTACCCAGTAACCAAACCTACGAGGCTTGTCCGAGATGTCATTTTCATTTCATAGATGCATTTATAGCAGTTCACATTGTTACTGCTTCTAACCTTAACTGTAGTGGTAGAATGTTTATCAGTCTTAACATGACAAGGTTTTTGTGCTGTGTATCAAATAATTAGTTGACAAGGGCTATTGTGGAATTATTTTTTTTCTAACCTACTTTGCCATCATGAGAAAATAGTCATGTGAAGTTTTGTTTTGGACTTACAATGTCATGATCATTCAAAATTTGTAACTTGGCCCTTACAGGTCAAAGACCACTGGTGTCAAGGGTTTAATGGAGCTGATGGGCTAGAGATGGCCTTCAAACTGACCCATAAGGTTCAAGGTTAGGCTGGACAAATGCATGTGTCCAAGATGAAAAAAAAATGTTCATAAAACAGAGGCAAAGTAGGTGAGAGGCACCCTCCTTTTGGACTTTGAGAGGTGTACCAACTAATCTGTGTACTATTCTTGTCCCTAAAGAGAGAATGACTCTTTGGATCTTGGTTTTTTTTTTAGCCCCAGCTTTACATGTTTGTAAAGCCAGTGGATCTCAGGTATCTGGCAAAATCAACCATGCTACTTGCTTCTGGAGACCTACTGTTGAGGAGCTGTTGGTGTTAGGTGAACTCTAGGGCAAGCAGCAGTTAAGTGTGATGTGTGTGGGGCACAATGGCAGTTTTTTTCCATTTTTTCTCAGCCCAAGCTTTACATGTTTGTAAATCCAGTGTACCTCAGATACATAGTAACATCAACCACACTAATAGCTCCTAGAGATTTACTGTTGAAGAGCTGTTGTTAAAACTAAATGTGATGTGTGTTGGCGCAATGACAGCATGGATTATAAAGCTGATGGAAGTTTGTGCTGATACTGATTGTGAAATAAATGTAATTCAAAGTTATGTTTTGGTAAAGTGACACTTTCAAAGTAATACATGTGTGGCATGGAGTCTTCAGTATTTTTGGAGTAGGTGGATGGATCTGGTTTGCAAGGAGAATGTGTATTTGCCTTTGTTGAGAGAATTTAGTTTTGGCATGTAAGAGATTGGAGTTCTTTTATTATGCAAAATGCTTTGCTTTGGATTTTTTGAAAGGTATGGGTGTATTGTTGACTGATTTCAGTTGCTCACCTTTGGTATTTTCAGGCAACTAAAAGAATCTCTTCTCATTTGTTATCCCAAACTCTTCCATCAGCACTTATTCACAAGCTGTTTGCATTGGATACTTCTTTCTGTTGTTGCTTCTGTGTATTCTGCATACTTGAATGTGGTATTTCTTCATGTTATGTTTTCTGAGGATGGTGTGATAGCATTAGTTCTGCATTTGTTTGATGTAAGAAGAATTATGAATGATATAGTTGATGGATGATCTCATTAGCTTTTTTGGGAATTAGTGTACTAAGTTATCAGTATATTTCTAAAGTGTTCATGTTTCCAGTGTGATTTTGCAGGGCTATGACTAAGATGTCTGTGCTGGAGAAAAGGTAATAAAAACTTGAACCATAATTTCCCAAAGCAAATCAAGGCAGTATTCATAGAAAAAATAAAAATAATCCAATTCCTCTATGAGTGAAATCCTAAGCACCTAAAATAGCAGAATTAAAAATTCTTATTAATAATCTTTACTGTGAAAGGGTAACTTGAAAAATTTGGAGAACCATATAAAAGACTCGGAACCTTCAAAACCCTTTCTCAAAACATGAATCTATTAAATCTAGATACCTCAAAGACTGATAGCAAACAAGCCAATAGCATGATAAAGCACTGTGTATCCATCATCCACAGTATGATAATAAAATCTTGCAAAACTTCAGAGTCCCTCATTACAATTACCCCATCCAATTATCTTAAAAGGTTCATCCTTAATGAAAATATTCCACACATCCCTTCACATCCTTAGAAATTGTAAGAAAAGGCTAGTACATAAATATAGTCACCAAGCCCAGTTAAAAACAATAACACTTTCCATCAACACTGCAGTTCCTAAATGAATTTCCCCAGGAAACTGTTCTTTATCCTTTTCCTCTTTATCTTTAACCTGCTTCTTCACAATCTCATAAGTCTTCATAACTGACAACTTGAGGTAAGTGAGGGGCTGATTCAGAGCAGCAATCTAAAACTAAAGTAAAATGAGAGGAAATTAAAGGGCTGAAGAGTTCAAATTAATGAATAAGGAAGAGTTTTATTGTTTACAGTATAAAAAGAAGAAAGGTGGATTTGCAAAGGTGGTTAAGAGTTGTTAATGGTATTGCACAGGATGAGTGCTTTGTAAGCACTCAGTCTTAAACTCTGATATGAAATTAAAGAATGCATCAGCAGTAGATCAAAATGAATAATGATATAAAGATAAAAAACGAATTTTCATGACTGCTAAGTATTAAGAAGGTCTCTCAGTAATAAATATAGCCTTCTTATTGCATGAAGATCAGTTTTATTATTGTAAGCTAGGTCCATTTTCTTTTTATAGATATATCACCACATCTCGACTTGTGGTTGTGCCAAATAGACATGAATGGCTTCACGAGTACCGTGGGAGCCCCATAGAAGGGATTCATTGGGTAGGAGAGAAAGGCAAGGTATCTCTGTAAAACCATTCTCTTAAATGTTGAGGTAGGAAAGGTGATACCTTGAATTTGCAAAACTTTAAATTAAATTCTAAACAATTATGTAATGCTCTCAAGTTGAAAAGCTTATTCAGAGTACATGTCAAGATTTTACAAGTTTTTACAGGCAATTTAGATTCTTACCAGATACAATTCTTTTTATGTTCGTGGTTGCTGAGGCTACTTAGAATGTTACTTTTTCATTCCCATCTTTTGGTCTGCTAAATGCTACTTTAATTGATCATGAAAAAGTAGACAATTTCAGTAGTGTCAACACATGCCTCTGCAAATTATCAAAAGTTTAGGTCCATGCATAGCATCTGCAAAATACTCCTAGTTCCTGTCCTGAAGGGTCTAAGAACAGTTTTCTTTCTGTCTTATTCAGCTCCTATCTTTCTTCCTACGAGCAAATGAAGAGATATTTTTCCAGAATTAATTTACAGTGCCTGTTAGAATAACTTTCTAGATCTGGATATTTGTCATTTTTGATTATGTGGACAGCTTCATTCAGGTCTATGTTTGGAGTTCTGGTTATGAAGGTCATCACCTACATGGCCTTTCTTATTTCTTAGCTAGTTAACCAGTTTCCTGTCATTGAGAGGAAAAGGGGGTTTACTAGCTAAGAAAGGACAGTAGCCAAAGAATTCCAAATGTCTGCGGGGTTGACAATCACTAGTTGCATGTGGCAACACTGAACAAAAGTATTGGTAAAGAGGCAGTATAAGTGGTGAATGCAAAGAACTAACACAGCCTTGTGGGAAAAATCTGCTCAAAGGTAAGTCAATACTTTTGCCTGTTCTCATCAAATCATTGAATTCTGAAGTGAGGTATTTTAGATATCTAGGAGTGAATATGGCAGCGAATGGAACCATGGAAGTGGAAATGAATCATTTGGTGGGGGAGGGGATGAAGGTTCTGGGAGCACTGAAGAATGTGTGGGTAGAGAGAACATTATCTGGGAGGGCAAAATGGGTTGGTTTGAAGGACTAGTAGCCCCAACAATATTTTATGGATGCGAGGCATGAGCTTACACAATAGGCTGTGCAAAGGAGGGTGGATGTGATGGAAATGAAATGGCTGAGAACAATTTGCGGTGTGACGTGGTTTGATCGAGTAAGTAATGAAAGGGTAAAATAGATGAGTGGTAGTAAAAAAATAAGTTTTTTAGAGAGCATAAGATGTGCTCAAATGTGTCAGATGGGGAGGGAACAAGGACAATGGGGAGACTAAACTGGGGATGTAAGGATAGAGTGAAAAAGATTTTGACCAATTGGGGCCTGAACATGCAGGATGGAAGACATGCTTGGGATGAAGTGAGTTGCAATGATGTGGTATACTGGGATAGATGTGCTGTTAATGGACTGAACCAGAGCATATGAAGTGTCCTGGGTAAACCGTGGAAAGGTATGCATGGCCTAGTATTGGACTGGAGCTGCGGTTTTGGTGCATTACACATGACAGCTAGAGGATGGATGTAAGCAGATGTGGCCTTTCTTTGTCTGTTCCAGGTGCTACCTCTTGAACATGGGAAATGTTGATCAAATATGAAAAAATTTACAAGGCCTGGCAATCTATGGCAATACAAGATAAAACTTGTTCCTAAAACAGAATCACTGTTGCTCAATTACTTCTAGTTGAAAATGTTACAGTATCTCATTCTCACAGAGAAAGGGTTCTAGAAAATGGCAAAACCTTTATCATGGTGCTTAATTAAAGTCAGCATATTTTATAGGGGCTCATTCTCACCTTAGAAATCTTGCTGCAGCACTTTGAAAGGCAACTTGCATAGAGTAATCTTTCTCACTTACTGACCTTAATGTCCCTTCAAGATACACCTGAGTTTACCAATTTATTGATTCCTTACATTTTTGTGCTCATGTAATTTAAAATGCTCTTCGATATTCACCATGAAGACAGATCTTGAACCCATTCATTATCTTTCTATTCATGCACATTCTTTCCTTTCTGTACCATAAACATCTGTATTTCACCATGTAATTCATTAAACTCTTTCAGTACAGCTCTGACCTACCCAGTGAATATCCATGTTATTGGCTGTCCATGTGGGTTCTGGTTTTCCCACTTCTCTCCAAAAAGAGCCTACTGCCTGTGGTTAAGAACTCTTGCTTGTATAAAGTTTGAGGTCTTCATAAAGGCATCCATGACATTATCCATCTTTAATATCATATTGCAAAACACTTTCAGTGTATAATGCAATGCAAATTATGATCTATGATTTGAGTTCACAGCACAGCTAGTAGTTTTTCCTTGAATTCTATTGCCATGCTAGCTTTTCTACCTATCATTTGCAATGCTCCATCTGTAGCCAGACTCAGTTTGTGCCCAATCAATCAAAGCTTAATTTGTTCAGTACCTCTACCAGTCACGTGATGTCACCACCTTTTTTTTTTCTTTTTTTTGTTCCTTTCAGCGCAACCAATTTTACTACCTCTTCTGTTAACGGCATATTTTCATCCACAACATGAAAACTGCAAGTTATGCAACATCATTTATATCTGTAGTTTCATTAGTGGCAGCAGATAATGCAGCAGTAAATGACTTAACTATTGTCTTTGAGTTGAATGTTAATATTCTCTGATAATTCACTTATTCTCTTTGCAATTGTATTTCTTTAGAGGCCTACTTTTGCAAAGGCTTGACATTTTTCTGGGCAGATACTTTCTGAAGCCATCAACATACATTTCATTATAAAGTTCCCTTCCAAAAAAGGCACTGATGACAGCTATTTCTAGGGCAATCCTGTGACTTAACTACAGCATCATTGATTTGATGAATGCTTGTAAACAGTGACTGTTGTTTTTCTTAATCCTATAACTTGATCTAACTAAAGCATCACTGGCTTTAATAATGAATACTTTTAAATCCTGATTTTCAATGACTGCCCTAACTATGTCACATAACTTGCCACTATATTTTCTTTACTTCAGAGCGTGGCTAGTGTCATAATGCCTTCGAATGTAATTTTTGGCAACAGCTACCTGTTGCTTATATATCAAACCTGACAGTTTTCCACTCAACAAAAAGTACAAGATTTTCTGCTTTTAATGTACTAATTGCTATTTCCTTTGATAGCACGATTATGGGCTCAAATGCAAAAACAATGGACACTACCTCTGATATTTGTAATGCAACAACTGCTTTGAGTGACTGTGCATGACCAGTACTTGAGCAACTGCCCAAGTGAGATCTCGCCTGCAGCATCAGAGCTGTCATGTCCAACGTGCATCCATAACGGTGTTCTGCCCTTCTCACAACTCGTAGAGTGGAATGCCTAGAACCATAGCTAACTGTTAAAACTATCTCTGTCCTTTCACTGATGCTGTCACACTTAATATTTTATACTAGTGAACACCATATAATTTCATTCAACCTACCAGAAGGAGGGCTAAAAATGTGTTTGGCGTTCTGGCAACAGATACACGTTGGACTGATATTCACAAAACATCGTGGATGCATTTCTCTTTGAACAGACTTGATAGATAGAACAAAAAGAATATTTTCCAATATGTATGGTTTTAAATTTACTTCAGTGCCAGATAGCTGCTCAAGGTACAGTTGAAGCAGCCAGTGAGCCATAGGCAGCATGCAAGAAGGTTACAGGCTCCATGTTGGGTACAACTGCTCTAAAAGCTGCTATTTTCCATTTCTTCCATCACCTGCTGATATATCATTTGCTTCTCAATTTCTTTATGTTTTAATATATTTGCATCTCTTTGTCCCATGTAGTCCCTTTTTTTATTTTACTTCCAACTTTTTCTTTACATATTACTACAGTGATAACTCACATTTCTTTAACATATTTTTTTTAACTACAAATAAATGGCATCTTTTTGTAATTATAGACCTGCATCCACGTTTTTTTTTAAAAAATGTTTTGTTCAATCTTTTGAAGTCTTCATCTTTAAGATATGGATATAAAGTTGTTCAGTGATGAAATGTTTTGGATGACTTTCTTTGCACAATTCCTACTTTCAGTGCAGGTAATGACAAGTAAGAGATCATGATGTAAACAACGAAACAGAATTTGAGATGGTCAGTAAGGAAATTGTTTGCATAGTTTTTTCTTTAGATCACTGTACCCTAAAAGCAGAAGAGGGCATTACAAAAATGAATTTTGTTCAAGTGCATGCTAATGATTATAATTGTTATTGATCAAGACTATTATATTGTAATGTTCATTAAATATAGTACAGTAAAACCTCTGTTATCTGAAATGCAAGGGGGAATCAGCCATTTGGAATATACTTTTGTTGTTATTTTTTTTAATATATTTAATAATTTTGAAATACTTTACAAAGCGGAAATATTAATACATGTAAGCAAATAAGCAAATGATACTGAAGCCCTTCATTAGTGCCACCTTGGACTTGTCCTTTGCCAGCCTCTTGCATGACTCTATCTTTTTTAGGCTTAAAACGTTCCTCTTGCATTTTATGCAAGATGTAGATGGCTTCAAGGAGCTGTCAGGTAATTGCTACTGATGGTTGAAAGGGGCCATTGTCCACAATAATACAGGGTGCAGGGCCTCTGAGAGGAATTCTATCTGGGGGTTCAAAGTATCTTAAAAAAGTCCCTTTTACTTCTTGCTTAGTCATCCTATTTTCATCCATTACAGTTCAGTAGTGTCTACTTCACATGTGCTTCAAAAATATTTTAAATAGGATGGCTCACACTAAATGTGAACGCTAGTCTTCAATATATGCAAGCATTTTCTATGATCCCACGAAATTCCCAGGCCCCTTTTAGATCCCTAGGCCCGGGTATGATGTACCCCTTGCACACCCCTCTCATTGGCTATGCCAGGGTGTACAAAATATAAAAATGTTCAAGACTAGCATGCAGCACTGCACCAAAAAGCACAAGGGAGATGGTAAACAATCACCATCACCAGAAAAAACTGGGTGGTGAGTACATTCATTTCTACGGCACAGTGCATGTGCAATTTGAAATATTTTTACCTATCATTGTTAGTTTTTCTATTTTTTGATAACTGATGGTTGCCAACTGAAACTGAAAAGCACACACTGCTCTGAATTTCTCATTGTCTAAAATTATGTATAGGAGAGGTTTTACTGTACATGAAAAACTAAATCATATATAATTGTGTATGTGATAGCTGCACTCCAAATTAGGCATGTTTAAAGTGCTTTTTATAAGGCTAAGCTGGCACAAAAACACTTTAAGCATGATGTGTATTAGGTAGTATTTAGTTGATGAATGTAGGTTATATTCAGATTTATGGAAAATCAGTTTCTAAGAAGACCTCAATCGAGTTGTTAGATGCTACTCTACGAGTGAATTATGGGAGTGAAAGTATTTGAAAGAACGTTCTACTATGTTATGAAATGGCATGCGATCAGTGTCAAAGTACGGTTCTTTACAAACCTGAAAACTCACAGAAGTTATGGAAAAATATTTTCCTACAATCTCTCGTTGAATTCACTGACACTTGATAATGTCTACAAAATATTTAGCACCATGGAAGTGCTAGTTAAGATTTTTACTGCCATAATTTTTATTTGGTCTGTTCCAAATAACATTTTCTTTCTATATAATGGTCTTTTCAGGTTTTACATAATATCAGTATCAGTTTTTATGATTTAAGGTTTTGTAAGAACCAAGAGGTACCTTGGAAACTTCTTTATGAGGAAATAAATTTTCTAATATTGATGAGTGATTTAAGTAGTGACCTTTCTTTTCCGGATTTGCTTATATCCACTCTGTAATTGTTACATGTAAGGTAAATGACCTTTCTTTCCCTGATTTGCTTACATCCTCTCTCTAGTTGTCACGTATATGGTACTAAAACCAAAGCCCAAGTAGCCACAACCAGGTACCACAGACAGTGGTGTAGTAATGAAATTACATATTTTAGAGAAGGTAAGAGATAAAGAGGAGGGCATTTTGAGATTGCAAAGGATAACAGAAAGATGGGTTACTATGCAGATAAGGGAAGCCATGGAGATGGTAAACAAGTCTCTGGGCTGGAGGGAGATCACCATCCAAACAGGGAGGAAAAAGTCAGAGGAAGGCAGAAGGTCCAGGAAGTACTTCTGGCAATGAATTTAATAAAGCAAGTGGAGAAATTAAAGAAGTGAAAAGAATGAGGAAAACAGTTAGGGAAGGCCACTTTGGATAACATTTGATATGGAGATGTGTAGCCACAAGGTACTGAAACAGCCAGAAAGATCAAAAGAGTGTACCTGAGAGAGAGAGAGAGAGAGAGAGAGAGAGAGAGAGAGAGAGAGAGAGAGAGAGAGAGAGAGTGTGTCTAAGAAGTGGCAAAAGACAATAGGAGATGAGTCACATCAGGCCAAAGGGAGGAACAACACCCTAACCTTTAGTCCAAGGAGGACAGATTTAACAAGTAGCATTTGCTTTAAGCTGAAGTTCCTGTATATAACTGCAGACAGCCTGGTGGTTAATGGAGAGGCAAAAGAATTAAGGGAGCATTTATGAGACTGCAGCCAAATTTTTTTGGGAGTGTTAATGATGACATTCACGAATGACCTTAACTGTAACCTAGTATGTTTGAAGAGTACACATCAACAAAAAGAGAGAAAGGGGGGGCTGTTGACAAGGTATTCCAGTAAATCATAGGAAATATCAGCAGATGGTGTCTTCAGATAATACATAATGGGGATGATTACTGTAGCTACGTAGGAAGTGTATTACAATACTTTTGATTCAAAATCCTTCAAAGAAGATGACTGGGAATTTCATTTACAGGGAAATAGATGAAGAGAACTTAGATTCCCGTGGAAATGTTGAATCTTTGAGAAAAATCCCTTGACAGTATACAGGAGAACTTCTTGCATCAACATGTAACAGTATACAAGACCTGGTGGTAAAGATATGCCATCTTTACACACTACATCATAGAAACAGAACATATGAAGGTATTCCAGTACATCATAGGAAATATCAGCAGATGGTGTCTTCAGATAATACGTAATGGGGATGATTACTGTAGCTACGTAGGAAGTGTATTACAATACTTTTGATTCAAAATCCTTCAAAGAAGATGACCGGGAATTTCATTTACAGGGAAATAGATGAAGAGAACTTAGATTCCCGTGGAAATGTTGAATCTTTGAGAAAAATCCCCTGACAGTATACAGGAGAACTTCTTGCATCAACATGTAACAGTATACAAGACCTGGTGGTAAAGATATGCCATCTTTACACACTGCATCATAGAAACAGAACATATGAAGAATGATGCTCCTCTTGGAAAGAAAGATCTTGTAGTGCTTGTCAAAATGTTGTATAACTGGTAGAGGAAGATGTAAAAGGGGGTCAGATTGGGCAAAGGAACCAAAGAGAAGTACCATCATGGCAATTGTGTGGTATTGATCAAAATATTAAAGAGTACTGACTAAGAAGGGGAGCTATAAAATAAAAGTATGGACCAATGCTACAGAAGGTTTTGTGAAATCTACACGGAAGAGTTAGAGTATGGGTTCCTCTGATGACCAGTGAGAGAGCTCAGGAATTTATTATGGGGGAGCTTTAAGACTGCAGTCAGCCAGTTTATAAAAAGAAATGCAGGAAAGCAAAGGATGAGTTTTGAAAAGTAAGGAGAAATGAGCAGAGAGATTTTTAAAAAAGCATTGCGGAAAAACCAGACATTACAAAACTTTTACGTAAGTTCATCAGGAAGAAACACTCAGTGAAAGAGAACCTAATAAGGCTCAGAAACTCAGAGGAAAGAATTCTTGAAGGTGATGAGGCAATATATGTGGAGTTGAATGATAAGTTCAGAAGTGTTTTCCTTGCGGAGGACAAGGTGGGAGGGGGATGAAATCCTGGGATGTTTAGTAATCAACAGAAATAATGTAATCAGAATATCAAAACAACCAAATGCATATAAACCCCATGGTGCTGATGAAGTCAACCCACACATGCTGAAAGTGAAGAGGCCAGGGTCACTTGAAATGTTCAAGAGGTCATCAGCAGAAGGTGCAGTCCCAAAAATGAGGAAGAGGGCAAATATTGAGCCTGTATTCAAGAAAGGATTGGGAAGCCACTGAACTATAGGCCAGTCTTACTAAAAAGTTTTTATTTTTTTAAACCATTAGAAAAGGTAATCAGAAAACAAATGAATAAATACTTGCACAGGAGAAACTTTTTAACTGGGAGACTATGGCTTTAAGGAAAGTAGGTAATGCATAGCCAATACTCTAGATTTGACACAGTTCCTCGTTGGAGGATGATTAAAAAGCTAGATGTTTAGGCAGGAAGGAAAATGGGGTGGTCTCCTTCACTAAATAGAAGAATACCTTATTGGAAGGAAACAATGAATGCAGAAAAGTTGTGCAACCTGAAAGCAGGGTTACGAGTGGCTCAACATTGGGCTCACTAACGTTCTCATTGAATATAAATGACTTGCCTGATTAACTTTAATTGTGTCTCACTGTGTTCGTGGATGATGCCCAAATAATGTGGAAAATAAAGAATGATGAGCGCATCAGTCAACAGGGGGACCTGTAGACTGTGTGATGAGATTCAGTTTATTTATGTAAGTGGAAGGTAATGAAGGGACATGGTGTAAGATGGCTTTAGTGTTATTGTTTCCAAGTGAAAATATATCGTAGAAATCTATGTGTGAAAGTAATCTAGGGATTGACAATGCACAGGAGTTACACATTAGGAGAACTGTTTGTTGGCAGATACAAGAATTGCATTCATATGTTTATAAAATCATTCTCCATATATACCAGACCAAAAATGCATTATGCCTGAAGTCTAGTCACTGCACATACAGAAGCCCATAGATTTGATTGAGAAGGTTCAGAGAAGAGCAGCTAAGATAGCACTTGAATTAAGAGAACTTATTATATCATTATATTATACTTTGTTGCTGTCTCCCGCATTAGCGAGGTAGCGCAAGGAAACAGACGAAATGGCCCAACCCACCCACATACACGTGCATATACATACACGTCCACACACACACATATACATACCTATACATTATAGTATACATATAAATATATACATACACAGACATATACATATATATACACTGTACATAATTCATACTTGCTGCCTTTATTCATTCCCGTCCCACCCTGCCACACATCCAATGACACCCCCTTTCCCCGCACGCGCGTGAGGTAGCGCTAGGAAAAGACAACAAAGGTCACATTCGTTCACACTCAGTCTCTAGCTGTCATGTATAATGCACCGAAAACACAGCTCCCTTTCCACATCCAGGCCTCACGAAACTTTCCATGGTTTACCCCACACGCTTCACATGCCCTGGTTCAATCCACTGACAGTGCATCAACCCCGGTATACCACATTGTTCCAATTCACGAACTCGAATGAGTTAGAGTGCTTTTCTGAACCTAAAATCGACACAGGTCCGTACCTGTGGTGCTGGGGGGTGTTTTGGGAGTCGAACGAATTTGTAGAGATACAATCCTCGGTTAGCTCGGAGGGCTTTTTGGAAAATAAAATCGACCTGTGGTGCTTGAGGCCATCCTGGGAGTCGAAAGAAGTTGAGATAAAATACTCGATTAGGTCGGAGCGCTTTTCTGAACCTAAAATCAACACAGGTACGGACCTGTGATGCTGGAGGGCGTCTTGGGAGTTGAAAAAAGTTGAGATAAAATACTCCATTTGGTCGGAGTGCTTTTCTGAACCTAAAATCGACACAGGTACGGACCTCTGGTGCATGAGGGTGTTCTGCGAGTCGAACGAAGTTATTGACATAAAATACTCGAATGAATCGAAGGGGTTTCCTGAACCTAAAATTGACACAGGTACGGGCCTGTGGTTCTGCAGGGCGTCTTGGGAGTTGAAAAAAGCTGTTGAGATAAAATCCTTGATTGAGTCGGAGTGCTTTTCTGAGCCTAAAATCGACACCTGTGGTGCTTTAGGCCACCCTGGGAGTCGAAAGAAGTTGAGATAAAATACTCGATCAGGTCAGAGCGCTTTTCTGAACCTAAAATCAACACAGGTACGTACCTGTGGTGCTGGTTCTGGGAGTCGAATCAAGTTGTTGAGATGAAATACTCGAATGAGTCAGAGTGCTTTCCTGAACGTAAAATTGACACAGGTACAGACCTGTGGTGCTTGAGACCTTCCTGGGAGTCGAAAGTTCCCTCCACCTCCGACACATATATCCTCTTTGTCAATCTTTCCTCACTCATTCTCTCGATGTGACCAAACCATTTCAATACACCCTCTTCTGCTCTCTCAACCACACTGTTTACTACCACACATCTCTCTTACTCTTTCATTACTTGATCAAAACCACCTCACACCACATATTGTCCTCAAACATTTCATTTCCAACACATCCACCCTCCTTCGAACAACCCTATCTATAGCCCACGCCTCGCAACTATATAACATTGTTGGAACCTTTATTCCTTCAAACATACCCATTTTTGCCTTCCGAGGTAATGTTCTCGCCTTCCGCACATTCTTCAACGCTCCCAGAACCTTCGCCCCCTCCCCCACCCTGTGACTCACCTCCTCTTCCATGGTTCCATCTTCTGCCAAATCCACTCCCAGATATCTAAAACACTTCACTTCCTCCAGTTTTTCTCCAGGCTCAGGGCTACAAAGCAGTCCACCAAGGATGAGAAGAGGAGAGGGAAATCAGAAAACAGCCTTCAAGCTTCTAAATCAGCTGAATGATACTGACTAGGTACAATTCTTCAAGAGATGCAGCACCAGGGTAACCAGACCATAACACAAAGCAAGGTAAAGAGCTTCTAAGAAAAGATGCTAAGAAGTACTAATTTAGAGGGATGAATGGTTGAAATACACCAACGACAATGAGTCAGTGAACACTGGGAGTTTAAAAAGGCTTCAAAGACTACTTGATGGTGTAGAAACTTAAGGAAATGGGTACCCACGAGCATAAAATTTTCTCTCCATACTATAAAAATAAGTAATTACTGACCTTTTTGTGGTTTTCCCTGAATGCCTCATAGGCCCTGACAGCAAGTCACCCCCTGTATACCAAAATGTTCCAATTCACACTGCCTTACACACCTCACACAATCTTGCATGTTCAGGCCCTGAACACACAAAGCATTTTCCACTTCATCCTTTTATCTATTTCTTGAACACATAATTTTCTACACATTCACCCCTCTTCTGTACTTTGTTATCTACGGCCCACACCCCACGTCCATACTACACTAACTGGGACTAGTAGTCCCAAACATACCTATCTTTTCCTTACAGACAGTGACTTACCTTTCCACACATTCCTCAATGTGCCTAGAACCTTTGCCTTCCCTCACTCACCCTTTGGCGCACCTCAGCTCCCATGGTTCTATGCATGCCATGTCCACTCCCGGGCACCTAAAAAACTCCAAATAAATTCTCTCTCTCTCTCTCTCTCTCTCTCTCTCTCTCTCTCTCTCTCTCTCTCTCTCTCTCTCTCTCTCTCTCTCCACTTGTGTTTATCTACACATACCCCGAACATTATTCTTTCACACTCTCTCAAAATCAGAAACCAGCTTCTGCAGTTTCTCACTTGATTCCGCCAACAATGCCGTGTCATCAGTAAACAGTAACTCAGTTTCCAGCACCCTATTGGCTCACCTCAGCTCCCATGGTTCCAATCACTGCCATGTCTTTCCTTGGTACCTAAAAATACTCCGCTTACTTTTAAGATCATTCCATTCAAACACACCCCAAATTGTCCTCAAACATTTCATATCCAACCAATCCACCCTCCGCACAACCCTTGCAACCATAATTTTTGCAACCATGCCTCATAACCATATAACATTGTTGGAACCACTATTCCTTCAAACATACCCATATTTGCTCTCCGAGATAATGTTCTCGCCTTCTACACATTTTTCAAAGCTCCCAGAACCTTCGCCCTCCCTCACCCTGTGACTCGCTTCCGCTTCCATGGTTCCATCCGATGCTGAATCCACTCCCAGATTTCTAAAACACTTTACTTCCTCCAGTTTTTCTCCACTCAAACTTATCTCCCAATCAACTTGTCCCTCAACCCTGCTGAACCTAATAACCTTGCTCTTATTCACATTTACTCTCAGCTTTCTTCTTTCACACACACACACTTTACCAAACTCAGTCACCAACTTCTGCAGTTTCTCACCCGAATCAGCCACCAGCGCCTCAATACCCATCAGACGACTAAATTTTAAGTTAGAAAAAATAGAGTAAATTTCTTAAAAATAAAAATTCCCTTGGAAGACAGAAATAACTGCTTATATACAAAATATCTTCATCATCTGGAACCGGAACTTTTCTTTTAATTACTCAAGAGCAATCAGAGAGGCATCGCATCTGAATTCCATGGATTTTTAAGTAAAGCGAATCGTGAAGTGTAATTACCGAAGGTAAGCCAGCTGGAGGGAGGGAGGGAGAGAGAGAGAGAGAGAGAGAGAGAGAGAGAGAGAGAGAGAGAGAGAGAGAGAGAGAGAGAGACTTTCTCATGTTGGAATAGCTAATTATGCTCGATGACCAATGATCTCGCATCTTCAGGAACTTTACATCAAGCGAACGATACAAAGTGTTCTACAAGAAAGATAACCCATGAAACGTTATCAAGTTTACACCAAATGCTGGGGATGATATCCGTTTGGCTCCACTCATTAACGAACTCAACGAATCATGTTTCCGTCCAAATATTATTCACTGCACTCTGAATACTGGTACTCAAGCCTAGTCGTATTTGAGGACAGGTACAAGCAGAGTTCTTCAAAAATCCCCACACGAAGCTACTAAACTGATGCGTTCTGGTGATTTCGGTGGCCTTAATCCTTATGAAATTAGCTGTCCTCGAAATAACGACTCCAAATACACAAGAAAAAAAAAAAATATACTAAGCTTCATGTATGTTTGAAAGCCCTGTGGTGTAAGCTGTGGGGTCGTAAACCTCATCTGTCGTTACAAATGCCATCAACATGGCTACACTGACTGAAAGTTCTCGCATCCTGATGAATTAATGTCGGCATTCCGTAAGCCGTAAAGGTATTCACGTAAGTAATTCACCTGAGTGATCACCCGTGGTGAATGCTGTAACATCTGGGCAAGATTATTTTGTTCATGCACACTCGAAGGTTTGTGTGACACACCTTCTAATGCCTGTGAAGCCAGAGAAACAAGATGTAGCCTTCATAAGTTGACCATTTAGTATATGAAAGAGGTGTCTCAAGCTCTGGATGTCTGAACTCTCATGTGTCCGTAAGCGCAGTGGAAACCAGGGAATATCCTGCGCAGAAAAAAAAAAGCAACTGCTTCAATAGTCACGATCGAGTTACCAATAATAAGTTAAGTATCATCACAAAGTTACCCAAAGGTATCACATCATCGGTGAGGTATTAAGTTACTAGTGAGTTACCAACAGGTATCACATTATCAGCGAGTTACCAACAGATATCACACTGAATTACCAATAAGTACCACATCAGTGAGTTACCAAGTATATCATCATCAGTGAGCTACTAACAGGTACTTCGTTATCAGTGAGTTACCAACAGGTATCATTATCTAAGAGTCATCAACATGTAACAGTTATCAGTGACGTACCAACAGGTATCGTTATCATCTTTAAGTGATAATTTCCAACACGATATCAATTAGCGCAAAGACGAACACGGAAAATATCCGAACCATCATAACAGCAGCGATATAATCCGGGCGCCTCCGAAATGACGTCATCAGCGCGACAATCATAATGGCGCAGTGAGAGGGGGAGGTAGGGTCTAATTATCTATAATCACAGGGAGATTATCAACCATAGAGAGTTCCCAGTTGTTTGGCAAGGATAATGTTAAGTAGAAGAAGAAAAAAAAGGCGTCAGCATTTACCGTCTTGACATCCACCCTTAAGTACATCAGGCGGGCATAGCTCGTAGGAGGTACGAAAATCGCAGTACAGAAATTCAGTTTCTATGGTTGTTGTCCACTCCCGAAGGAATTCTTTTCCTTTTTAGTTTAGTTCACAGGACAAAGCCTGATTAAGGCTGGGTTAGCAAAGCCATTCCCAGGAAACTCGTAATTACAATGATTTCCAGACGATAATAAAAAGGGTGAGTTTGCCCGACGATGAATGACCTGTGCAAACTCCCAGGGCTGGACGAGGTAGGGACGTCGGCGAGTGTTGGGCCACAAGGACGACTCCACCTAACGTGGTCAGCAACGGGTCAAGCCACTGGAGGTGTCGTGCTGGTGTTGTGGGTTCGTCCGAGCAAAACACATCTATAATACCAAACATAAACGACTTAAAAGTAACTAGTACATGCTTTTGGGATGGAAAAACACAAAGTGAACTGAGACTCAAACTACAGACACATTCGAGACCACGACAGCAGCAGTGATATGGAACACCCTTGGTCTCCACGGAGCATTAAAGCCCTGATAAAGGCTCCGGCCAGCCATCGAAATCCTGTGCGCAATGAACAGAACTCTTGCTCAGCCAATTTTCTTCTTAAAACAACAAACATCACACACACACACTAAGGATGCTTGGGGTATATATATAACTAAAGCACCAAAAATACGTATTTAGCAAACAATCAGCGTAACTGTAAAACCTTCATCATTCATCTGTACAGAGAATCTTATCTCTCGACTGTACCATACCCTACCTCTTTCTCAACCACTAACTGAAGAAAAAGTCTGGTCTCCTTCTACTTGTAGTTAAGGTCAACTTAAGGAAGCCTGAAAAACTATCCTAGACGGGAGGGAGGCTGTCTCTACGGTGATACACCAGGTGATCATCCACTGTGACATATTCTGTGTCGTGTGGTTGAGTGTTACAGGTTGTCTGTAATCGTCAGCTCGCAAATGGTTGCTCCGGTTGTGATCTGTCACGTCCATCATGGATAAAAATTGTTAATTGTTTACTTTCTATGAACAATCATACCTACTTGAGCAACGCGATACAACCCTGAGTACAACGGTACGACCCTAGCGCAAAGCGTCATGCCATCGCGCTAAAGGTGTCAGTCACACATGACAAACACTGGTACTGTATCACAGGAGAGCTGGTGAAGTACATATTAAGGTCCGCTGCGCGGAACAGCTTGAGCGAAGCATAGAGCTAGGCGCGTGTCCGCTGCCCTCCCCGTCCGCCTCACTTCAAGCAACGTATCGTCAAGGCTTCTCATAACGACAGAATCTGCTGGCTGAATTCAGCTTAGAGCTAACCGTAGGTTCTTGTGACCCAGATCTTTAATAGATACCCACAACATAAAGTTCGGAACATCAAACAGTTACGATGGAAGGCAAGAGAACGCAGGAGGTTTGGAGGAAAAGACAGTTACATTTTAGAGTAACTGCAGAAATAAGGGTTCTGGTGCACTCCCACTTATATATTGTTAAAATCAAGCAACTCTGACAGCATTCTAACATACTCCTACAAGTATAAAATGTATACTTACAAGCACAGCTCTTATATTTATGCTACTAAATAGCCTATGACGCGCGCAAACCTAGGTATGTAGCCGAGAGCATTCTAGTTTTTCAGAAATGTTACGCTAACTGAACAGCTTTGTATACTACTCCTAAACCTCGTATTTTTTTTCTTTTCGCTGACATACAAATAGAGAACACCAAACGCTTCATATTTCCCATTATTATCTTGTGGTTAAGTTTCCTCTTGATAAAACCTTGCCAGGTTAAAAAAAAAAAAGAAAAGACGAGTGACGGAATGTTTGAGTAGAATGTGTACTTATTTCTATGTGGCCTGCGCAGTACAAGCTGACACTGAGGACCGGTTTGCTCGTCGTCGTCATGGTCCGCTGTTGGGCGTCACACTCTAACCTGTAGCCACACCTTGGTCGTTACTTTGAAATCTTAAATCGTATCCTCATGAAACTTTATACCCTATTTGTTAAAGAGCCTCGGTGTTGTGTCCATATATCTGGTGGGAGAATTTCTTATGGCAACATTTAATAGGAAGTGGGAAGATGGAGGGGCTGTCCCAAAGTTACCTTTCACGTTCTGTTAAGGTTTGAGAACACACACGCATACACATACGCACAACCGAGCGCACGAAAAGAACACACACACACACACACACACACACAGATGGAGCGACAAGTGCAAAACTCTCTTCTCGTAACATAGAGTAATCACACACACACACACACACACACACACACACACACACACACTCACACACACTGACATATGCATGGAATGCAATACTATTTTTCTTCTTTTTCGGGAAAGGGTTGACCTCGCCCTTCTTGTTCAGGATGGCTCTGACCTGCTTACTGACAGAGACTGAAAAACTAACCCGACTGTGTCACGGAAGATATCCATATATGAGACCATTTGCGACACAGACTTCACAGGCTGAAAAAAGTGTGACAAACAGAACTGAACTTGGAAGATATTTATACAGCGTAACATAACATATTCGCTCATACACTCAACCATATACACACAGACTAATGCAAACTCACTTATCCACGCGCATACAAACATGCACTACACGTGAGACTCGCTGGTTAATAAATGCGTTCCGAAATTTGTGAAATCTTGTTGCATTTGTAACTGTCAGAGGCTGGCGTCAGGCGAGGGCCGCTCGGCTGTGAAATGAGTCGGGTAAGCGTGACGCCTCACTAATTTCACGCTTGTGTGCCAGTACGTATCAGCTGGGGAGGCTTCGGCGCCCCAGTGACGCGCACACTTAACTGTCTTTTTCGTCTTCTAAAGACAAAATATTTCCACGTTAAGCACAAAAGATGAAGCACATGAGAGGCTCGGTGTATCTTATCTCCCCTAGAGACGATTTTCATCGGTAAGTCCTGGACACCTAGAGATGATTTCCAATCCTTTAATATAACTCTATGTTCTCCTAGTGGTGATCTGCTCCTCATAAAAGGTGGAGACGAAGGTAACATTTCCATTGCACAGTCCGCTGCACCTGCCTTCCTTCTGCCGTTTTAATTGTTTGTGTTGGAAGCTCAGTACAATGCCTTGCTTCTGTTGTTCTCAGCGTTCGTTCAAGAATCTCTACCTACTGCCTCTCTCTCTCTCTTCTGCTGATGTTCGCATTGTTTGTCCTGGAATCTACGCTGCCTCCCGGATTTGGCTGTTCTCGTTGTTAGTTCTCCCACTCACCCTCAAGTGTATCTCCCTAACCTCCCACTCACCCTTAAGTGTACCTCCCTAGCCTCCCACTCACCCTCAAGTGCATCTCCCTAATCTCCCACTCATCCTGAAGTGTACCTCTCTAACCTCCCACTCATCCTCAAGTGGATTTTCAAACTAACGTCCCACTCACCCTTAGCTGTTTCCTCTCTAACCTTCCACTCAACCTAAGGTGTCGCCACCATAACCTTCCACTCTAACTCAGGTGTTGGTACTGGAAATTTTCCTAACACATTCGAAAGATAATTCCACCACGTTTTACTGCCCTACCGTAAGTACAATTGTTACCATTCCGTTTCCCTTCATCTGAAATCCTCAATTACCAAAGATTTTACAATGTAAAGTATTTCCTTGAGGCCATTTACATCATCCTAATTACACTTTCATTAACTTAAACGATTTAATGATAGATTTCATCATACCCTTCCAGAAGACGGCATACCAGAACGACTAACTTGGGAAGGCAGCTCCTGCCCGTCACATACTGCCTGCAGGAACTATCATCCACCAGCAGCTCCTGCCCGTCACATACAGCCTGAAGGAACCATCATCCACCAGCAGCTCCTGCCCGTCACATACAGCCTGAAGGAACCATCATCCACCAGCAGCTCCTGCCCGTCACATACAGCCTGAAGGAACCATCATCCACCAACAGCTCCTGCCCGTCACATACTGCCTGAAGGAACCATACACTGGATGCAAGTCTAACCTCCTTGTTCATCCATCGTCCGGGCAGTTCACAGAACATCTTGGTTAATCCTCCGTGACATCTGACCTCGCACTTCCTTCCTGTTTATTAGCCATTCATCCTCATTTGCCTGCCTCACTTTTGAGTCCTATTGTCCCCAACCCCCCTACCTTACGCTCGATCTGTTTGACCCCTTGTTGTCGTGAGGCTTTTCTTCTCCAGCTCCTTTGTTTTCGCTCTAATATTACCAGCACTTCTTTTCTTTTTTCCTTTTTTTTCCCCACGCTGCTTTTGAAGCTCCTCCCGTGTGGTCCGTCCATTGTGATCAAACATCCTTCTCTGCCCTGGGACCGCCGACTCCACGCACTGAATCACCTTCGCGAAGACTTGTCATCTAATACACCGTGTTGAAAATCATTAGTACCTTTGATCATCTCGATCTAACGAGCTACTTCAGGGTCTAACGAGCTACTTCAGGATCTAACGAGCTACTTTAGGATCTTACGAGCTACTTCAGGATCTAAAGAGCTACCTCAGGATCTAACGAGCTACTTCAGGATCTAAAGAGCTACCTCAGGATTTTACGAGCTACTTCAGGATCTTACGAGCTACTTCAGGATCTTACGAGCTACTTCAGGGTCTAACGAGCTACTTCAGGGTCTAACGAGCTACTTCAGGATCTTATGAGCTACTCCAGGATCTTACGAGCTACTTCCGGACCTAACGAGATACTTCAGGATCTAACGAGCCACATAAGGCTTCGTTCGTCTGATTCCACTCGTAGTAATTGATCAACCCGTGGGCAACCGTTTTACTCGGACGAGCCGAAGTACCTTTCCTTCAGCAAGACTGCTGACATACAGAATGACTTCCTACATGTAGTGGCTGAGAGCAGTACTATATGTACGTTTAAGCAGAGACTTGATGAGCATTTTGCTGCCACTTCACGACTGCCATTACGTGCGCCTCCTCGGCCAATATGAAAGATCTGTACGTCTTTCTACTCCTCCAGCGCTGATCCACGAGACTTTTCTCCTCCAGTATCACAAACAGCATCGTTAGGACCCAATGGTCTGTTGCTGTTTGAGGTAGTTTGTAAAATGATCTACCTGGCCTTACACTGCCTGGCTGTTCTTTCCACCGATCCTATAATCTTTCGTTTTTTTTCCCCCTCTTTATCCAGTGCGGCCCCTTGAGGCCGGACCTACCATGTCAACTGCCTTCATGTAGGTCATGCATCTGATTCTAGCTCCTTCGTCATTCACCTTCTCCTCATTAAACTGGTCCTCGTCCGGTCCAGAGCAACACCAAGTGGTGCATGGGTACCGCCCCTTTTGCTTGTTTTATATACAGTGTATCTAGCGGTGATTTTCCCGTCTGTCACTTTTTCATCTTGGTAATCATGAGAGAGAGAGAGAGAGAGAGAGAGAGAGAGAGAGAGAGAGAGAGAGAGAGAGAGAGAGAGAGAGAGAGAGAGAGATCAATGGGAGGGACTTTTGAGGAGACACAAGCACTCAAGCCAGGCGACAGTAGCTGGAGGAGGTGTCGGATCTTCACAGATCGCGTAGTCGACGCAGGGGACCGGACTGGGTGATCCGAGTGTGCAGATGATACAGAAGGCAGCCCTCGGTGTGTGACAGCAGGCCAGCTGGCCATCAAACCAGCTGTTAACCTCCTGAGCACACCGGTGTGACCCATGGCTATAAACTGCCCACCATTTGAACTGAACCTTTTTAGGGATTATATCAAAGACCTGACCACCTTATCCAATTGTCGCACCGCTGTGTTCCAGGGCTGTGGCGCCGTCGTGCTCACTGGCTGTCAAGCCTGGAACATGGATGGTCCTTGAATTTGAAACCTCCCAAGAGAGGCTTAAGAATCGTCTCACATCCTACTCACGAGTCCCAAGACGATGCCTGTAATTAGGGTTCAGGGAACTCATTACTCAGGTAATGACCCAGGATGAGGGACTGCGGCCAATGTGATCTACCGGTATCACCCCATCACCATATATTGTCTTCCTCATTAATCACCGCTGCATCACTGGATGCCTTTAATCAACTCGCGGGATTAGGGCTGGTGTCGTGTGCTCCACGCTACAACAGAGAACCATCACTCTCTCTGCTGCGTCGGGGAGAGCTTCCGATGGCGTCTCTGTCCGTCTGTCTAGGGAGGGCACATCACACCACACCCACAGGAGGGTAGTGAGTTCAGACATGACACGAGACTTCACCTTCACTCAAGTCAACAACCAGCAGATGCTTTTTGAGTCATAAAATGGAGGGTTATCGACGGTGGGGATCACTGGTGGTCAAGTCTTGGCCGTGACCGTGAAACTAAAGCGACTTCTTCCACAACAAATTGTTAAGACACTTCACGTGACACCCAACTCACTGTGTTACTGACTTTAAAAGGTTTAAGTGTGTGTGTGTGTGTGTGTGTGTGTGTGTGTGTGTGTGTGTGTGTGTGTGTGTGTCTGTGTGTGTGTGTGTGTGTGTGTGAAGCGTCTGGAGTAAACCATGGAAAGGTCTGTGGGTCCTGGTTGTGACAGGGATGTCTGGTTTCAGTACATTACACATGACAGCTTGAAGAATGCATGTGGGCGGATGGGGGTCTTTCCTCGTCTGTTACTGGCGTTAAGGAGATGAAGCATCTGTGGATAACACGCCGGGATGTTACCACCAACGTACTTAAGAGAGCGACATGACGTCCTCATCTGGAGCACAGGGAAACCAGCGACCACATTGTGAGGGACAACCTCACACAGAACACCAACCCAAAGCAATTTACCAATGTGATTCACAACTGTTTCGGCCCAACTAGGGATATGGGGGGAAAAGTGAACTCCATCAGTATAACTAACCCATCAATCAGCCGACGTTTGTGAGCCAACCTTGTAAAAGGAGGCCGTAAAATACGCGTACAACGACAACAGAACGTCAGCCTCACTCGCCAACATCTCGGTAAAACTTACGAAAATACCTAAGCATTGCCTGGGCCCTGCAGGACTACAGGTGGCTGAGGTCATGTGTACACACGACAACGTTCTCCTGACCTTGAAAAAAAATCTAGATCCACGTGGTTCCCTGCCTCTCCTGACGCAGCGCAGCGATCCTGTGTTACAAACACAACAAATACAGCAAATGAATTCGAATTGCATCAGACCACTGAGCTCCATCGATGCTCATCTGTGACAGCAAAGGAGAATAGAGACTCGTGGGTATGTGGTGAGAGGAGAAAGAAATGCAGATCATTTTCAGAGAGGGAGATACGTGAACTTATAGTATAGCTGCAGAGGGGCAGGTTATGTCAATCGCGGATGTAAAACAAAGGAACAAAATCTTCTGACAGCCACTGTGAGGCACGAGGACTTAGTCAAACTGTCATGCACTCGAGGCACAGCAGGATTGTGGGATGATGGATGGCACAGTCAACCTCCGACATGGTGATACAATGAGACCTGGAAACATCATCTTTATTGACTGCTTAACGAAAATGGAAGAATATGATTGAGTAACACTGTGAAAGAGAAGAATGTACTCAGACAAGAGATTACTCACATTCGCTCAAAACACATGATACGCATCATCTTGTAGATATACAGATTCTTGATAATACGTGAATATCACAGGTTCGCTTGCTCATTGCCAACAAATAAAGCAAATAAAAAAAACAGTCTTGCTCGATGTAGAGACTTCGCCAGGACACCCTCCAAAGGCTATGTTAGTTCCCCTTGAGACCAGACAGTTAAGGCATTACAGATGATGGAACGGATCGAGTCTCCTGATGTAAGGAGGTTTGAAGCTTCGTACACAGGGAAGGGGGGGGGGGAGGAGAAGAAGAAGAAGAAGAAGAAGAAGAAGAAGAAGAAGAAGAAGAAGAAGGAGGAGGAGAAGAAGAAGAAGAAGAAGAAGAAGAAGAAGAAGAAGAAGAAGAAGGACCAATGCCAGACAATGACGATATATGACACGAACGAAACGTTCCATATCCTCCATCACTCCTTAGTCTACTCCTCTAAAAACATCAGAGTGAGATTAATTACTTGTTTTTTTTTTTACGATGGTTTTCTTTAAGTGGTGCTTATGACATTTCATAGGACTGTAATCCTTATTTAGGTCGACTAATAACTCCTAAGGACACAACTAGATATATGTGCACAGTGGGAAGGGTTCCATAGATGAGGAAGTCAAATGACCTAATACGGGTAAATAAACTTTTTAAAGACATTTCAGCGTCGCTTCTGTGGCTTTTGAGAGCCAGAGGATCCGAAAGATACAAAAATGAATCCTCAAGAATGACTGAGACGAGCTGGAGGTTGGGAGCAGCATTAGAACACCTGCCAAGTCCTCTGCAACAGGCGAAGGTGAGGAAGGACCAGGATGAAACTAAGATGTCTTCAAGATCATCATGACGCTGATAAGAAAGAATTCTAGAGAGAACTCGAAGTAGAATGATGGGGAGGGAAAACAGTGAACTGTCTCCCATCCGCCCCACACGCCAGGAACAGGTCGGTCGCTGCCAGGAGCAGATGATCTGCAGACGGACATGCAAGGCTGCTTCAGCAGTTCTCTTGGGCACGAAAAATGGTCATGTAGAAATGGGCTTCATTTAGCCGAGTTCGAGTCGCAATATCTAAGAAAAGGAGCTGACTTGTACAAGCTGTCTGTTCATATGTAAAGTTTATTGGGAATATGGACGAAGAGAGTAATAATGATAAAAACAGTAATAATAATGGTAAGAAAAAGTAGAAGAAATAATAATAACAATAATAATAATGATAGTAATAATGATGATGATGATAATAATGATGATGATAATAATAATAATAATAATAATAATAATAATAATAATAATAATAATAACAGTAATAATAGTAATAATGATGATGATGATGATAATAATAATAATAATAATAATAATAATAATAATAATAATAATAATAATAATAATGATAATAATAATAAAAATAATTATAATAATAATTTATTCTTGTTGAGGAAAGATTTTTTGACACATTAGAAGTCTGGAGCAACAAATAAAATGACCAACTGGACATATGAACGAGCCCGAGGAACACCTCTCAGTGCCAACACTGGAGTGGGTGAAGCTTCCAGAAGAGGGCATTCATCTGCCTCAAAGGGAAGGAGTGAAGACCACAGGTCCTCCAGCCTTGTTCCAAAGGCTCCGTCAGCAGTTTCACACAAGCTTGAGGAAGAACCTTGATATGGAACACAGGAAACTCAGAGTGCAGCTCTAACCTGGTAGCCAACACCTGGAAGATGGATCCTCTGGAACGCAAATATTCTTTAGGGACGGAAAAATCTTTTGAACGAGTCCCGGATTAATGGTGGCCAGTTCCAACCTTTCGTTCCACTGGACTAGGTTGCAGCGAAATGTGACAGACATATAAGACAAACCAACTGTCTCACAGAAACCGTGAAGGATGAACCTGATCACAATCTTCACATCATAATAAATGATTGATGACGTAGACAGTGACCAGTTGTAGGTACAGACCAGCCAGAGGACAGGCAGACGTAGACAGTGACCAGCTGTAGGGACAGAACAGCCAGAGGACAGACATAATATGATGACGTAGACAGTGACCAGCTGTAGGGACAGACCAGCCAGAGGACAGACAGACGTAGACAGTGATCAGCTGTAGGGACAGACCAGCCAGAGGACAGACAGACGTACACAGTGATCAGCTGTAGGGACAGACCAGCCAGAGGACAGACAGACGTACACAGTGATCAGCTGTAAGGACAGACCAGCCAGAGGACAGACAGACGTAGAAAGTGACCAGCTGTAGGGACAGACCAGCCAGAGGACAGACAGACGTAGACAGTGACCAGCTGTAGGGACAGACCAGCCAGATGACATAACATGAAGTTAAGCAAGAAACTTGTCAAAGAAAGACCCCAACATTAATACTGTTGAAAACCTTGGAATGTTTGAACGAGGAAAACCGGGCTATATGGGCGAAACTGACCACTGATCAATGGTAATCTACGAGGGAACTACTTGATATCTGCATTGTGCCAAACCCAGGCCTGACGGGGTCTTTGTAAAGGTGGAAAAAGAAAAGTGTATTCTGCACCACCAGCCAGTTCCCCCATAACATCTTAACAAATGATAGGTTTTTTTTTTTTAAGAAAGAATCCAAGTTGCCAGCTTATGTAAAGATGCACTTCATTACATATCTGGTGTCTGGAATGAGCTCCCAGGAGAGGGGGAGAGAGGCCAGAGGCAGACCAAGATTACATGTATCTTAGAAGGACAAGACGGAACAATTTACGGATACGCGAGGGATCCTTAAGGATCTCTGATGCCGCTTACAAATCATGAGGAAATCATTGATTTACCGCATGAATTCTGAGCCGTTGGAACTGTAATTCTTTTTCATGTTCTTTGAGATTTCTTTTCAACCGCAAGTTTTCTTCCTTTTCTTAAAAACTTGACGCAAAGTAGAAACTTTCGTCCCAGGGCGAATACAATCTCGGGAACTGCTCGCAATAAACCAGCGCGCGGCAAGAGGGAATCTGAACCATTTCGTGAGATTCTAGAAGTCTACTTTTGGGTTCAAGAACATAAGTCGTCGTCACGGAATCCTTAAAAGGGGATGACCGAGAGAGTTCACCTTTTAAAGAAAGAAAGATAAAAAAAAGCATCCTTTTATCTTTGCCTATAAATTGGACCTTGACGTCTGCGATCATCCAGTGGAGAGAAAGCCATACAGTGTAACAAACAAATCTCAGAGTTCGTAATTCAGGATGATGGGAATTAGGGGGGTGGGTCAGATCTACCCAAGGGGATTGGTGGGAGTTTGTCCTTCTACCGCCGTGGTTGAGCTTGGAGTCAAGCACCAGTGTCGACCATCAATTCTTGTTTATTCAGGAGTGCCTTCTGGCCCCTCGGCAAGACGCAGACCTCACGACATCCATCCTTCTGACACCAGCTCCCTCCGGGGATGCCTTCCATATTTACCCCAAGCCTGACCTAACTTACAGACCCCCGAGACACATCGGGTAATCTAATACTCCATTCACCTGAGGATGGCTGAGGTGGTTTGTCTGTACGCCGCGATCGAAGGTACATGAATAAGAGACGCGAACGAAGTGCAACGCAATCGTGATGCCCGAGTATGACGACCTCGAGGCTCATACTGGAAGGAGGCGAGTTCCTCCTGCAGGGTTCGGACGAAGCTGCGCTCTGAGGGGGGGGGGTTCTTGCATCTGGAGTCAGGGAAATGACTGTCCGAACGCGTCGCTAGCCCGGCGTATACCCACGTACAGTTGTACGTGTAGTAGTGTGAATGAGCGTGCGTTAACATACACCCCTATGTGTGTGGTTCGTGTTGCTGTGGTGTCGTGTAAGACTACTGTGGCTGTGTATGTGCTCTGGGTTTAGAGGAGAGGTGTCTGTGCCACGATCGCTGATAATAGTGAGTCATGTGGCAGTGTTTGGTCCTCGGTGTCGAGGGGCGTGTCCTTAGCGTCCGTCTCGACGTGCTCCAGTGTTGGTTCCGGTGGTGGTTGCTTTTGTGTGGTGATAAAGTAACAGCTCAGACCCCACGCTAAGACCAGTCAGTTTGGGATACGTTCCCGTACATGGATATCCCTGGTAGACTCATCAGGCCTGCCAGTAAAAGCCACGTCCCTGGACACCACGGTAGGTGAATTTGATGTGTCAGTGACGGTCATGTCCCGGGGACATGGAAACCCATTATAGGTGCATAAGGCCTGCCAGTTAGAGTCATGTCCCTGGACACGGACGCCTCTGGTAAACAGAGTCATTATGTCTGTCAGTGAGGGCCATGTTTCCCAGACATGGACACCTCTAGGAAACGTCGAGTTGAGAGTAAGATGTCGGCTGGTTAGCTTGTAACAACTGTGGTGCTTCACCCCACACGAAATTTCTATGCGTTAATCTATCAACCAGACAGAGGTGGCTAAACGGCTGACGGAGCTGCGTGCCGTCTATATCCGGTATCGAACCCAAGCTAATGGATTAGGGGTAAGGAAAGTATCTTTGCCAGAACATATACACATGTGCAGCAAATTCTTTCACTTATCTACATAATCAGTGTCTGAAGTTAACTATTTCATTACAGTATAAATTCGCTGATACTGACATCCTCAGATTTGTGAACAAGGCTTAGCTTTTCCTTTCAAAACTTTAAAAATGTTATAACTGATAATATGTGATGTGAATCCGTTCGTCTCACTAGTGATATATCTTTCATGTCCCGAACACCCGCATGGCTCTGTCATTTTTCGCCTTTCTGTCAGCTATTCAATTTCTTTCACATTCCACTCGTGCAATGACGACTCAACACTGTATTCCTCCACATCTTTCAATTAAGCTCCTTCTCTTACTCGGTCTGCACTTCGTCTGGGACACAGCTTCCTCAATAAACACTGTGGCACCTTCCCGACTACGACCCTCCCTAACCTAACCTACTCCTCCCCTGTACCCGCACACCTCCCCTAGAAGTCCCACACGATCAAGCTGCAGGCGACAGGTCTTCGATTCGTTACAAACGATAAATACTCCAGAACTGGAAATCCTGAAGACCTTGATAAACAAAACTAATTGGTACATGCGCAAGGTAAACAGCACACACACACACACACACACACACACACACACACACACACACAATAAAGAACTGCAAACTACAGAGGGAAAGATTATCATTTTGCTTTTATTCTGATATAAATACTGATCCATTCATATACCTCGTACCATATATACAATCTTACGTATAAATCATGCCCCTCTTATGTCTGGAGGGTAGATAACCTAACCCACGTCCTGTGCATTTAACCCTGTCAAGCCTCCCACCTCCCCTTCCCATACCAGACTCCACAACTTAACCTTGGAGTTGTGGCGGGAAATCTCTGCTTTATGACTACGAGCCGTGTGCTCACCCGGGTACTGGATATATACGGGTGGGGTGGTTACCCATGCATAGATATATACGGACCTAGTGGTTATCCAGGTTCTGGGTATATATTGGACTGGTGTTTACCCAGGCACGGGATATACACGGATCTAGTGGTTATCGAGGCTCGGGATACATGCAGGTGGTGTGGTTATCGAGGCAATGGATATATTCGGGCCTGATGGCTACCCATGCACCGGGTATACTCTACCGGCATAGTGGTGTGCTGATAATAAACCAATTAATCAGTAAACTTCATAGATATTCTCGGACATATCTGTGCGAACAGTTACTTTCAGTTTTATAGACTGCTTGCCCGCTATTACTGGCGTAAATTCCAGTTCATTTTCTTCTCGTGTAAAAAAAGGAAAGAACTTAGTGATCAGCGCGTGATGCACTTTGCTGAAGGAATACAAACCATCTTCGCCAGAGAACACTGGGTATTAAGATGAACAAAATGTGGGGAAATGATACACCAAGTTGAGGAGCGAGTTATTCATTCGTAAACTACTACTACTACACTGCTTCAACCTCCACGCGCATATAGCAGCTCGCTCACACTTATCCACGAAGAACTGAGCAAGATAAATTCAAATATCTGGCCGGTGTTGGCTGTGTGGCCACATCGTCTGCCGACATATCCTCAATACCCTGGCGAGTCCTTATTCTTACCTCCCACTCACGACACACCACGGATCTTAGGTTTCCAGCTGGGTCACATCTTTAGCTGGGCTAGTGACTTACTCCCACATGAAGGTCTGCCTGAAACCACCCGACTCTTATCTCATTCGTGTACACTGGGCTCCGGCCCTGCACGAGCTGGCCTGCGTCGGAGGCAGGGAGAACCAAGGCTCGTATACAGGACTACGAGACATCTTCCATTGTCTCCATATATCCCTCACTATCAAGTCGACCATCAGCGTGACCCAGTTTACGTGGTGCTTGGGCCATATCTATCCCCAGGAGGCCGTGGTCACTCGTCCGAGGTGTCTGGTGTTCCTCGTCCTCCAGTACTGTCCTGACGCCGCTCCTACACACGTCAGGTAATATGACCCACCTCCAGTACTGTCCTGACGACGCTCCTACACACGTCAGGTAATATGACCCACCTCCAGTACTGTCCTGACGACGCTGCTACACACGTCAGGTAATATGACCCACCTCCAGTACTGCCCTGACGCCTCTCCTACACACGTCAGGTAATATGACCCACCTCCAGTACTGTCCTGACGCCGCTGCTACACACGTCAGGTAATATGACCCACCTCCAGTACTGTCCTGACGCCGCTCCTACACACGTCAGGTAATATGACCCACCTCCAGTACGCCAGGTTAACTGCTCAATATTCCAGAGCAAAGCTTCATCAAGTCTCCTTATATGAATCATTCAGTCTGACCTTTGCCCCTGGAACATAACAGTGAATGATAGTCGTCTGAAGGCGTCAGCGGGTTGGATGAGCGGGTTGGATGTAGAGGTCGTAAGTCAACTTCACTGCTGATGTTATTGGTCTCGTACGAGCTTCTGCAGTGACGGCAGTGTCTTCCTGATTCAGTCTTGGTCGTCCAGTGAACTCCTCTGTCTGTCACAGAATATTCTATGCTCGTTATAGAAATACTATGAATCACTCAAATCACTCAAAAAAAAAAAAATGCTTCCTTATGAGCCGCATATCACCTACAGACAACAAGTATTTCCAAGTTAGTTTCACTCACTAACTTCAAGCTAGAGTTATAATAACTGAGGGACAGCGTGTGAGAGCGAGGTGGGATGCGCTGACACCGATGATTCCCTCGGCTTCACCCACTGGGTCGAGAGGAAGCAGCAGACGTGTGGGTACTCGGAACTAATTCTGCAACGCACACATCACCATCACGGAGTGAGGGGTTCCGCCTCTGGTGGTGTAGGAGGAGTGGCTTCCTCCCAAACCCCAGACATCGCGCTGTAGTCGGTCCTCAGTCCTGCTCCAGGAACGTACCATCCTACTGAAGGATCGTACCATCCTACCAAGGGAGTGTACCGTTCTACTGAAGGATCGTACCGTCTTGCTCAAGGGATTCAATATTCATTTACCGAGAAATGGCATCTATGCTTGTGTGTGTGTGTGTGTGTGTGTGTGTGTGTTTTAAGTTATGTAAATCATCGTCCATCAAGGTGGTACAAACTGTAAAGTTTTAGCCTCAAAACAAATTCATGTTTCCGACGAAAATAATACACACTTGGGCGAGATGGATGGATGGCTGATGATGATGATGTCACTTCTCCGTCCCAGAATATTCAAATCATCTTCCATGAAGACGACTCCAAAAAGTAATTCCAACTTTCTACAAGTTCCCCATCTTCTCCAATTGGGTGGGAGACAAGACACTTTTCCTAAGCCCCCCCCCCCCCCTTCCCTTCCATCCACAACCCATTTTCTTTATTCCCTGTTGCATCGGCAATTTATTCCTTCGTGGGTCTTTGCATCGATCGACCTGAAACTTGGCCGTCACGTGTCTTGTGGTCCGAGACACCGAACCATCTTCAATGTTCATGACTCAGGACTTGGGGGTGCCAGCGAGCCAGAGGTGAAAATAATGAGAACTGACTTCACTTTATAAAAAGTCCACCGAGCGATCACTGCAAGATAGACTGGGGCTGAGAGAGAGAGAGAGAGAGAGAGAGAGAGAGAGAGAGAGAGAGAGAGAGAGAGAGAGAGAGAGAGAGAGAGGTGATGACATTTGCTTTCCCTCCAGAATGTTGGCGTCTCAAGTTGTTACTGAATATTAAAGTCGAGCCGGAATAATTAGAACAAGTACTTTTATATGTGAGCGAAATTACTACACTCCACACTGGAACCTAAAAATCTGAAATTGAGACGAAACGCGGCGTAGCGGTTAGCGTCCCTGACCGTGACGCATTTACGGGCCCGCCTAGGTCGAGCGCATAGGTTCCAATCCTAGCAGCGGCAGTCGGTCCACAGCCAACCCAGCTGTTCATTCATCCCTAGGGGTTGGTCGATAAAATGAATAGCTAATTTAGGGTTGGGTATATATATATATATATATATATATATATATATATATATATATATATATATATATATATATATATATATGGAGGGGGATGGTAGTCCATGTATGACGAGGTGGCGATGGGAATGAATAAAGGCAGACAGTGTGAATTGTGTGCATGGGTATATATGTATGTGTCTGTGTGTGTATATACATGTGTACATTGAGATGTATAGGTATGTATATTTGCGTGTGTGGACGTGTATGTATGTACAGTATGGGGGTGGGTTAGGCCATTTCTTTCGTCTGTTTCCTTGCGCTACCTCGCAAACGCGGGAGACAGCGACAAAGCAAAATAAAAAAATAAAATGAATATATATATATATATATATATATATATATATATATATATATATATATATATATATATATTTTTTTTTTTTTTTTTTTTTTTTCTTTTTTATACTTTGTCGCTGTCTCCCGCGTTTGCGAGGTAGCGCAAGGAAACAGACGAAAGAAATGGCCAAACCCCCCCCCCCCCATACACATGTACATACACACGTCCACACACGCAAATATACATACCTACACAGCTTTCCATGGTTTACCCCAGACGCTTCACATGCCTTGATTCAATCCACTGACAGCACGTCAACCCCTGTATACCACATGACTCCAATTCACTCTATTCCTTGCCCTCCTTTCACCCTCCTGCATGTTCAGGCCCCGATCACACAAAATCTTTTTCACTCCATCTTTCCACCTCCAATTTGGTCTCCCTCTTCTCCTCGTTCCCTCCACCTCCGACACATATATCCTCTTGGTCAATCTCTCCTCACTCATTCTCTCCATGTGCCCAAACCATTTCAAAACACCCTCTTCTGCTCTCTCAACCACGCTCTTTTTATTTCCACACATCTCTCTTACCCTTACGTTACTTACTCGATCAAACCACCTCACACCACACATTGTCCTCAAACATCTCATTTCCAGCACATCCATCCTCCTGCGCACATCTCTATCCATAGCCCACGCCTCGCGACCATACAACATTGTTGGAACCACTATTCCCTCAAACATATATATATATATATATATATATATATATATATATATATATACATAATTTCATTTATTATACTCTGTCGCTGTTTCCCGCGTTAGCAAGGTAGCGCAAGGAAACAGACGAAAGAATGGCCCAACCCACCCACATACACATGCCCACACACGCACATATACATACCTATACATATCAACGTATACATATATATATATATATATATATATATATATATATATATATATATATATATATATATATATATATACAAATGTACGTAATCCATACTTGCTGCCTTTATTCATTCCCGTCGCCACCCCGCCACACATGGAATGACAACCCCCTCCCTCCACATGCGCGCGAGGTAGCGCTAGGAAAAGACAACAAAGGCCACATTCGTTCACACTCAGTCTTTAGCTGTCAAGTATATGCACCCAAACCATATATATATATATATATATATATATATATATATATATATATATATATATATATATATATATATATAGGGTGTTTGGGTCGAGGTGGTGTGCAAAGTGAGAGGGTTAGGGAAAATGATTTGGTAAACAGAGAAGAGGTAGTAAAAGCTTTGCGGAAGATGAAAGCCGGCAAGGCAGCAGGTTTGGATGGTATTGCAGTGGAATTTATTAAAAAAGGGGGTGACTGTATTGTTGACTGGTTGGTAAGGTTATTTAATGTATGTATGACTCATGGTGAGGTGCCTGAGGATTGGCGGAATGCGTGCATAGTGCCATTGTACAAAGGCAAAGGAGATAAGAGTGAGTGCTCAAATTACAGAGGTATAAGTTTGTTGAGTATTCCTGGTAAATTATATGGGAGGGTATTGATTGAGAGGGTGAAGGCATGTACAGAGCATCAGATTAGGGAAGAGCAGTGTGGTTTCAGAAGTGGTAGAGGATGTGTGGATCAGGTGTTTGCTTTGAAGAATGTATGTGAGAAATACTTAGAAAAGCAAATGGATTTGTATGTAGCATTTATGGATCTGGAGAAGGCATATGATAGAGTTGATAGAGATGCTCTGTGGAAGGTATTAAGAATATATGGTGTGGGAGGCAAGTTGTTAGAAGCAGTGAAAAGTTTTTATCGAGGATGTAAGGCATGTGTACGTGTAGGAAGAGAGGAACGTGATTGGTTCTCAGTGAATGTAGGTTTGCGGCAGGGGTGTGTGATGTCTCCATGGTTGTTTAATTTGTTTATGGATGGGGTTGTTAGGGAGGTAAATGCAAGAGTCTTGGAAAGAGGGGCAAGTATGAAGTCTGTTGGGGATGAGAGAGCTTGGGAAGTGAGTCAGTTGTTGTTCGCTGATGATACAGCGCTGGTGGCGGATTCATGTGAGAAACTGCAGAAGCTGGTGACGGAGTTTGGTAAAGTGTGTGGAAGAAGAAAGTTAAGAGTAAATGTGAATAAGAGCAAGGTTATTAGGTACAGTAGGGTTGAGGGTCAAGGCAATTGGGAGGTGAGTTTGAATGGAGAAAAACTGGAGGAAGTGAAGTGTTTCAGATATCAGAGTGGATCTGTCAGCGGATGGAACCATGGAAGCGGAAGTGGATCATAGGGTGGGGGAGGGGGCGAAAATTTTGGGAGCCTTGAAAAATGTGTGGAAGTCGAGAACATTATCTCGGAAAGCAAAAATGGGTATGTTTGAAGGAATAGTGGTACCAACAATGTTGTATGGTTGCGAGGCGTGGGCTATGGATAGAGTTGTGCGCAGGAGGATGGATGTGCTGGAAATGAGATGTTTGAGGACAATGTGTGGTGTGAGGTGGTTTGATCGAGTAAGTAACGTAAGGGTAAGAGAGATGTGTGGAAATAAAAAGAGCGTGGTTGAGAGAGCAGAAGAGGGTGTTTTGAAATGGTTTGGGCACATGGAGAGAATGAGTGAGGAAAGATTGACCAAGAGGATATATGTGTCGGAGGTGGAAGGAACGAGGAGAAGAGGGAGACCAAATTGGAGGTGGAAAGATGGAGTGAAAAGGATTTTGTGTGATCGGGGCCTGAACATGCAGGAGGGTGAAAGGAGGGCAAGGAATAGAGTGAATTGGAGCGATGTGGTATACAGGGGTTGACGTGCTGTCAGTGGATTGAGTCAAGGCATGGAAGCGTCCGGGGTAAACCATGGAAAGCTGTGTAGGTATGTATATTTGCGTGTGTGGACGTGTGTATGTACATGTGTATGGGGGGGGGGTTGGGCCATTTCTTTCGTCTGTTTCCTTGCGCTACCTCGCAACCGCGGGAGACAGCGACGAGGTATAAAAAAAAAAAAAAAAAAATATATATATATGATTGCGTATACCTATCAGATGTACCTAACTGTTCTCGTGTTGATACATGATTTGGATTTTTCTTCCCAGTGTCATAAATCAATTCTAATTTGCAAAGGCTGACTGTCATCAGTTCCAAGTCAAACTCCGGGTTATCAAAATCGAAAAATGAGGGTTCGTGGTGTATTGACCCGCGCTTCGGGCATCGGCTTGGTGGAGACATGCTTTATGATGAGAGAGAGAGAGAGAGAGAGAGAGAGAGAGAGAGAGAGAGAGAGAGAGAGAGAGAGAGAGAGAGAGAATCTCTGGATATCTACAGCAGATGGAACTCCCTAACAATACTGCCATTGGACCTAACACCACGTCCAAGTGACGTACAAAATCATGTGTGGACACACACAGTTATGCAAAGATTAATGAAAATTTTAAAAGTGGATGTATATTCGGCTCTGGGAGGCTACATATGTAACTAAGATAACTGCTTTTTTTGATAACTTAATTGTAGAGTTAGTACATTTTGAAGAATCGAAGTGGTGCTTTCTCGCTCGTTTTATCTTTCATGAAGAGTTCAATGACCAGTGTATATGGGATAACGATAACAACACATTCCGACCAAGAGTTGACGAAGATCACACACCCTGGCTGGAACTGCTTTTGTCGCCATCACGTTAACACCAAATTTTCGGACACTCACGAAAAGGTTTTTAATAGAGAACCGTTGATCTCCCTTACAAGGTGTGTATGGTATGGAGTGTTGATGTGCTAATTATCTTTCGTTACGGTGATAGAGGGTTTTGGGGGTTAGACAGGGAGCGGGGTTAGACAAGGAGTGGGTTAATAAGGGAATGGGGTTAAAGAGGGAGCCGGGTTAGAGAGGGAGCGGGGTTAGAGAAGGAGCGCGGTTAGGGAGGGAGCAGGGTTAGAGAGGGATCGGCGTTAGACTGGGAGCGGTGTCAGACAGGGAGCGGAGTTAAACGCGGAGCGGGGTTAGACGGGGAGCGGAGTTAGACGGGGAGCGGGGTTAGACGGGGAGCGGAGTTAGACGGGGAGCGGGGTTAGGCGGGGAGCTGGGTTAGACGGGGAGCGGGGTTAGACGGGGAGCGGAGTTAGACGGGGAGCGGGGTTAGGCGGGGAGCGAGGTTAGACGGGGAGCGGGGTTAGACGGGGAGCGGAGATGGGCAGGGAGCAGCACTAGACAGTGAGGGTGGTGCACCTTCCTCAGTTTTAATAGAGCACATAACGAGGCGAGTTATGGAGAGCGAGGCAAGTGGCAGGATCATCTTGATTTTGCTGACGATGTGGTATTACTAAACGGATACGTGGCGGGCGCTTGGAACGGTGTGTGAGGAGGATGGAGACAAAAGACACTAAATTTTGGACCTTACATTAGTACACAGAAGAGCATTACAGTAGTAATTAGCACAAAGAATGAGGAGGAATTCAACCCGGGAGCTATAAATGTAAGAGGACAAGAATTCTTAAAGCTAATGATAAATTTGTCTGTCATGGGTGAGGAGTTATACGAGATGGGAGACAATAAAGTCAATGAAGGGAGGACAGTACACAGCTGGGTATAGACATACGAGATGCTAACGAGGAACTTACGAGTAAAGACGAAAGGGAGTTTATAAACAAAGGTGAGAATATGTACACCAGAGGCGCCGTCAGTTCTGCCGTTCTGAGCAACAACAGTGCAGTTCACTGACGGAGAGGATGATAGTTCATTGCTGAGAAGAATGGTGGACATAAGAGGGCGAGGACCACGTTAGGAATGGGGACCAGTCACCAGTCAGTCTGTGACGACGAGAAGCGACGTTGGTGTGGTATGATCATGTAGGGAGGATGCGACAGGACAGAGGACCCAGGTGGGTGCTGAGGGTACAGATGTTGAGGCGAAGAGGCACCTGAGAAGCCCAGTAACAAGATAGCTGGATGTCGTGGTGCAGGACCTGAGGGGCGACGGGGTGGTGTAGGGCCTGAGGGGTGCGCGACCTGAGGGACGAGGCTCAGTGTGAGAGAAGTCACTCTGGCGAGGCTGCATCACAGGGAGTACTGTCTCGTCAAAGAACTTCTTACTCAAAAGGAGTCTACATTTTCCCGCTACTAGAAGTAGCGCAGCCTTGGGATGCAGGAACCTTGCCTCTAGACAGAGGCTATGGGTCACACCAGTGCTCTTTGAAATTAATCCTGGGTTGAATATACGGTTGAATGCACAGTACGATGCCATGTATGGTAGACGGGTGAGGCAGGTGTGAGTGGAGCTCTCCACGCCGCTACATCTACCTCACTACCCATACTCTCTACCATCATGGCTGGTGTGTGCTTGGGAGACTCTTATGACGAACCGGCCGTGCGATCTGTCATATCTCCAGGAATCTTTCCGCGAATATCTTATAAGAACGTATGTAAATCAGGTGTGGTTGAGGGGAATATTCTCAGTGGCGGAGAGAAGTCTTTCTCAGGGGGCGATATTTGGCACAAGTTCCACCTGAGCACCAGCGAGACAAGTATGACTGGCGACCCTCTATCCAATACCTCACGACGGAGGAGGACCTGCACTCCGCACTGTCATAACCAAGATGATGGACACTATTGCTGTACACGGGGACCTGATGAATGGGCCATATATCCATCACTCCCCCACCGGGAGACAAGCCAATGTATACTAGGCGAGTGGCCGGGACGTGACCCGTCATACAAGGTGTATTTACTACCTGGCGACGCCTCTTAAGTGATAGGTTGCAGAGGCGAGCGGGGGAAACCTCTCAACGATGACGATGGCGGGAAGCTGTGGGGAACTTGCCAAGCGGAGCGTAGGCCTGAGGGCGTCAGTATGGCTAACTGGAGAGGGCAAGACTGTGTGTGTGTGTGTGTGTGTGTGTGTGTGTGTGTGTGTGTGTGTGTGTGTGTGTGTGTGTGTGTGTCGCAAGAGGTCACAGTGGTGCACGTAATCTAGTATATGCATAGAACCACGAGAAAAATGAAACACGATAAGTTCCCAAGTGCACCTTCGTGTAATGATCACATCGTCAGGTGAGACACAAGAATGAGGTATAATACTAAGAACAGTCGGTTGACATACAAGGAAGAGACGTAACTACGACGCCACTGGCAAACAAGCGTTAAATTTTTTTTTTAAACAGTTCCCTTTCCTGTTCACACAATAAAAATTCTATGCCAGGGATGATGCCAGACCCGAACACCACTATCCGGCAACGCTTGTTTACCAATGGCGTCTTAGCTGCGTCTCTTTCTTGTACATCAGCTGATTGTTCTGCGTCTTCTATCTCATTCTTGTATCTCCCCTGACGATGTGATCATAATACGAAAGTGCACTTGGGAACTCATCGAGTTTCATTTTCCAGTGGTTCTTATGCATATACAGTATACATACATACATATATATATATATATATATATATATATATATATATATATATATATATATATATATATATATATACAGCGCTGGTGGCGGATTCATGTGAGAAACTGCAGAAGCTGGTGACGGAGTTTGGTAAAGTGTGTGGAAGAAGAAAGTTAAGAGTAAATGTGAATAAGAGCAAGGTTATTAGGTACAGTAGGGTTGAGGGTCAAGTCAATTGGGAGGTGAGTTTGAATGGAGAAAAACTGGAGGAAGTGAAGTGTTTTAGATATCTGGGAGTGGATCTGTCAGCGGATGGAACCATGGAAGCGGAAGTGGATCATAGGGTGGAGGAGGGGGCGAAAATTTTGGGAGCCTTGAAAAATGTGTGGAAGTCGAGAACATTATCTCGGAAAGCAAAAATGGGTATGTTTGAAGGAATAGTGGTTCCAACAATGTTGTATGGTTGCGAGGCGTGGGCTATGGATAGAGTTGTGCGCAGGAGGATGGATGTGCTGGAAATGAGATGTTTGAGGACAATGTGTGGTGTGAGGTGGTTTGATCGAGTAAGTAACGTAAGGGTAAGAGAGATGTGTGGAAATAAAAAGAGCGTGGTTGAGAGAGCAGAAGAGGGTGTTTTGAAATGGTTTGGGCACATGGAGAGAATGAGTGAGGAAAGATTGACCAAGAGGATATATGTGTCGGAGGTGGAGGGAACGAGGAGAAGAGGGAGACCAAATTGGAGGTGGAAAGATGGAGTGAAAAGGATTTTGTGTGATCGGGGCCTGAACATGCAGGAGGGTGAAAGGAGGGCAAGGAATACAGTGAATTGGAGCGATGTGGTATACAGGGGTTGACGTGCTGTCAGTGGATTGAATCAAGGCATGTGAAGCGTCCGGGGTAAACCATGGAAAGCTGTGTAGGTATGTATATTTGCGTGTGTGGACGTGTGTATGTATATGTGTATGGGGGGGGTTGGGCCATTTCTTTCGTCTGTTTCCTTGCGCTACCTCGCAACCGCGGGAGACAGCGACGAGGTATATATAAAAAAAAAAAAAAAAAAAAAAAAAAAAAATATATATATATATATATATATATATATATATATCATATACATATATATTGTTAAAGGCCAATGCATATTCAGCATTAACTAGCTTTCTGTTGCCTTCTTCAATTATTCTCATCACAAATTTTGCTTCATCATATAAAGTGTGAATTAACTGTCCTATGTTAATCAAACGTCCTGCATTCATTTTCACTTTATCCTCGAAATAGTTGAAACGTTTCGGACACACAAGCACTGGACATCTTCAGTCACATTCAACATAAGCGACACACAACACATTATAAGAAAAAAAAATGAATGAAACATTGTGAAGTGCTACAGATTAGAGCAATGTCCTAGATAACATGTTGATATGTGGACCGTGTTCCCTTGGAGTTCATGCGAGTAGTGTGGCCAATAAGGAGTCAAACTCAGTGCCTTGACAGTTGGGAGTTTGCCTGAGGTCTCCGCACCTGGGAAAGTCCGGTGGAGGTAGAGAGTGGGATCCCTTGAGGTTCAGTAGAGAATAAACGTAGAGCCCTAGCTTGTCTTGGGCTTTGATTATTCAAGAAAGAATTACATTCTCTTATGTACATGGCTTCTGTAGTCCTGTGTCGTGGCAATGTTTCAGTATCGTCGTGTTTCCAGTAAGATGCTGACTAGTGAGATCCATGGTATGTCCCTGTTGCATACGTAGTTCAGGGCTTCTGTTTAGAAGATGGTGTTAAGCTTCCGTCGACTTAGTGATATAGTTCACGTTCTTTAGTAGTTTACAGCCTTCAACTGGGTAGCAGTCTTTGTAAACTATATTGGAAAATTGTAGCGGGTTACTGCTCTGTGTGAGGATGTTTCTCATAATGTCGTCACTATAGTTTTCGTGCTGAAGTAATGATGATGCTGAGACGATCCTCAGGGATGTTGCAGGTTAGGTTCCAGTCTATTATCTCCTTCAGGATACACGTTCGTCAGTCCAATAGACAGGAGACGTCAGTTCCGGGTTATTTGCCGGGTGTGATTAGTCGAGTTTGGAGGAACGCACTTGACTATCAACGATTCTATGAAAAAATTCGTTGTTAAATCAAACTTGCTTGAAAGTGATGATCTCTTGGTCGAAGAAGTCTCGTAATGTACATAGTGCAAACGCCAAAGTCAAACTCCAGAGCACTCAGTGTAACTGTGAAAAGCATAACCCTGAAAACTTAATCTTACGGGGAATATAAGGTTAGGTCGCCTTAAGCAATATGATAACCTGTAATGTATATATCAAAGCAGCGCCCTATAACTTCTTATATGACAACTGATGGCATGAAATGTTTGGGAGAAATTGTTATAATTTCACTGCATTAATCTAGGGAGGGGTCTAGTACTGCGAGCTGAGGACAGAGGAAAGGTGGAGGGGCCTGGAGGAGGGCTGAGAAGCGGTGGTAGACGAGGGATTGGTTGATGGTGAAGGCTGGGTGCTGGTGCCGGTGGACACAGGCTGCATAGTGGTGAGGACTGCGGTAGAGGTGGTGGAAATGGTGGTAGTGGTGACGATGGCTGTAGCAGGAGTGACGGTACTGCTACCAGACATCGGGAAAACTTCGTCGCCGTTGCTTGTTTCCTGGCGTTTCTCTCACAGCTCCTCGAATGCCGCCGTGAGAACTTGTTTTCGACGGGGGCCTGAAGACGAGATGTGTGGATGGTCCATGATCGTGCATCAAGTGTAGGAGGTCGGCAGCAGCCTGTGTGATCTCCAACGGCTGTGCAGTGGTGATGGACGTACCCACAACCCGCTCAACTTTTCCAGTCTCGTCTCCTTCACCAGATGCAGCTGCGGGAGATCATCTGGTGTCAGCTCCTGTGTGTGTGTGTGTGTGTGATGGCAAGAACTCCCACACTTCTTCCTCCATGAAATGACTAAGGCCTTCACCGCCAACCCTGCGGCCAGGCCTCACAATGGCGCCCACTTCCTCGTCTTTCGAAAGTTGGGAATGTGAGCGCTTCACCCGCCTCCCTCCATGAAGGACGTCAAACAGCATTAAACTCCCTGAGGTCGACGGTACCACTCTTGAGCACGACGGTACAATCCTTAAACACAATAGTACCATCCTTAAGAACGACTGTACCACCCTTGAGTACGACTTGACCACCCTTAAGCATGGCAATGCGACCCTTGAACACGACGGCATCACCTTTGAGCAAGACGGTACCAACACTGGGTACGATGGTACGCCCTTGAGCACAATGGTACAATCCTTGAACACAACAGTACCATCCACGAGCACGATGGTGCGACCCTTGAACACGACGGTACAACCGTTCAGTACGACGGTACCACCCTTGAGCACGACGGTACCTCCCGTGAGCACGATGGTAAGACCCTCGAGGACGACGGTAAGGCCCTCGAGGACGACGGTAAGACCCTCGAGGACGACGGTATAATCCTGAAGTATGATGGCATGACCAGCGACCCTTAGCGCAATCTGCTCATCAACTGCCGCCGTACAGCGGAGCCACATTACTTACACCAATTAACAGATAAAATGTATGGGAAATAAAAGCAGGGCGAACTTTACTAATTCTGGGATGGTGAGTACGAATAGGACACTTGAGACTGTTGACCCGGACGGTGTGAGTTCCAATAAGTACGATCTGCACTGGTTCTGGCGTTGCGCGGCCTTAAGGCAAGGTCTGGCAACCCTGAGCGCGGGAAGTAAATGATACAATCGGCAACCAGGCATTGCGACACTCGACTTGCTACTTATCATTTACTCCCAGGGAGTCGTCACCCAGTGCACACGTGTCGTACTCGTTTCCTAAAATCTTCGTACCTAAACGTTTCTATTCTAGACGCGCTCTTGTCATGATGCAGCTGTACTTTTGTAGGTTAAGCCCACGAGTTTATATCCTATTACTTACAAGTGGTATCACTCGAGTCTATCCTCTCGAGATGAACGAAACCTTTAATGATTCTGAATAACGGTAATAGATCACCTCTTGATCTTCTCTTTTCCAAGCTAGATGAATTCATTTATTTTAATCGGCTTTCAAAGGATTTGATTCTCAGGCCTGGAATCGTCTTGGTAGCTCGCCTCTGTACTCCCTCTACTCTGTGTAGGTCTTTGCTAAAGTTGGGTGACCAAAACAGGATACAATATTCCAGATGGGGACGCACCGGTAAATTGTATAGACTGAAAATAATTTCCTGAGAAATGCAAAAGCCTTCGCTTATGAATCCAAAATTTTTTTTGTTCGCCTTTTTTTTTTTTTTTACAGCTTCTGTGCAGTGTTGTTTACTTGGCTTCTGATCACATCCAAGCCCTCTTCCTCACTTACCTCTTGTAGCTCATGAGAATTGATATCATAGTTTGCCTTTTCATCTGTACCACCGATATGTCCAACTTTACTCTTACTAGAATCAAAATTCACTTCTTACCGATCCACACAGTTCATAAGTTCGTCAATTTGAGATGAAGACGTTCACTTCTGCCTGTAGGAAGTGAATTTTGATACAGATGAAGAGTGTAAGTTTGACAAATCGGTGGTACATATTGTACCATCAGCACTATCTCTAGTCAGGGTGTGGGTGGCATTACCTGTTTTTGCTTGTGGTTTCATCTCCCGATATAATCTCGGATGTAATGGTGAAGGTGGTCCACAGACCCAAGGGGTGTCTCTCTCTCTGGTCCACATACATACTAAGGTTCAGCTTAAACTTACCCTATTTTAGAGAAATACGTTCGGCACATCTTGACTTACATTTCTTTCATATTTTAGGCGAAATTGTGATACCTATCGACTCACGATTTTCCTGTCGTGGTCTATATTGGTAAATAACCGATCTAAGAATTATGTACTGTTAACAAAAACTACATTTAAACCCTTAACGAGGATTTAACTTAAATTTTTTTCAAATGAAAAATTACTTCGCGAGATTTTTCTCTTTTACATTTTGGATTATGTAAGAGAGACCAGTTAAAACTCACTTTGTATTCAGAATATATATGACACAATTACATGCTCCTCTTTGTGGAAACAGACAATTACACAGTCCAAAGCTCAGAAAGTTTACATTCAGATTTGAAACAAGAAAATGACGAAGAGAAAAAAATCATAGGATAACATTCTGAAATGAAACACTACCATTTGACAAACGTGAAAAGTAAAAATATACCTGTCCGACCTTGCGTATGAAACATCATCAAGGTAGAATAATCTGTGACGCTTCTAGGCAGCAGAACAGAATGGATGTACTACACCTTATCCTACGCCATGATGTAAAAAAAGATTTCACTGATACATAACGTTGAAATATCGAGATCCTACAACTAGATAACACTGATGTTGCTGGGACAATGAGTCTGCTTCTCGCAGGCAAAGACGTTCACCATTACCATCATCATCATCATCATCAATGTCTATCCCACAAAAATTTGATAATTCTGACGACTTGTGCTGCCTTTTGGCATCCATCAGAACACCCACAGGGTTCTGTGTAGACGGCAGACTGGCGTCCACACAACATACCATGGAAAGGTATCTCTTTCGCAGGAGCACTTGACCACCAGTAGGTCAGACTGAGGGGTTATTACCTGATAAGCATGCTGTGAGCTCTCCTTCTCGTCTGGATGTATGAGAGAACTTGGTTCAGAGGAATGCTGGTGAGGCTTTACGAGTCATCAACACGGTACAAGACGTCGTCCACTCCAGTGAGCCAGTTCTTCATCCTCTGTTTTGAGGAACCTTCTACGCCTCGACCACAGATCAGCCTAGGATATGGACTAACTTCTGAAGAGATTCCTCTGCCAAGTCTTTGCTGGTTCTTATATTTTTCTCTCTTCTGTACAATGTTCACAAGTGGCTTACCTTCCATCACGACGAGCTGTCTCTGATTTTGGTTGCCAGAGGGGAGTAGATCTGGTTCAAACTGAAAGACTATATCATGGAGAGACTGTTATCCAAATGTTTTGAAGAATTGGCCAGTTCCTCAATATTGTGTATCCTTCTGAACTTGTCACAGTCCAGTAATGAGCCAACCATCTGGTGAGTTAAGCGACCATGACACAGCTGAGAATTCATACATTTTATTGGTTTGTCAAACGTCCACGTCTGGGTGTGATCTTACGACAGTGGCAAATACTGGTATTTCATTTCTCTCATGTCGTAGTTCTATGATCTTACATATGATCTTTGTTTTGCTGAACTTCCCACTGTACTTGAAGACTTTCACGTTCGTCCTCTAAATGGTTTCCCCAGAAGTAGCAACACATTCATATTTCTTTATTTCTTTTGCCAAAGTTTGATTCATTTCCAATGAACAACACGAACTTGGACAAGTGAAGTCTGAAGAAATTATTCGAGCCATTTTCAGCCAAACAATTTGCTGTTTTTGGTACTTTCGTAAGTGGTAGTGTGGTGACACTCTGTAAGTAATAGTGTGGTGACACACTGTAAGCAATAGTGTGGTGACATTCTGTCAGTGATAGTGTGGTGATACACTGTAAGAGATAGTGTAGTGATATACTGTAAGTAATAGTGTTATGACACTCTGAACTGTATATAAATACATAGGTACAATATCTATGGTGCTTGGATGGGTCTGTGTATGGTTTATGGTATATTCTGCTACCAAAGCTTTGGAACATGAAGTTCCTTGACTTTTCGAGCTGAAAACACGCACTGAACCTGAAAAAAAAACCGCCAAACATATATATACATGAATTTTTTCTTTGAAATATCAGAACAACAAATCCTTAACCTCAAATCGACTCTTAAAGTTTCACGCACACGCGAGCGATGTTTGGGGACAGTTCTGTAGACCCCACTATGTGAAGTAAGAGAGAGAGAGAGAGAGAGAGAGAGAGAGAGAGAGAGAGAGAGAGAGAGAGAGAGAGAGAGAGAGACTAATTCAATACCTCCCGCCAGACTCGGACAAGGAATGCTCCCGCGCCATTCTGGAGGCCCCTCGTCCTCCAGCTCCTCTAAGATGTAAATGACGTGGCTTGAGAGTCAGCCGGGCATGGCGGGGTCCCCAGGCCCGCCACCGCCCACGTCTCGCCGCCCGCGAGAATTGCTCTCTTTGTGCATCATATTGTGTGTGTGTGTGTGTGTGTGTGTGTGTGTGTGTGTGTGTGTGTGTGTGTGTGCGTGTGTGTGTGTGTGTGTGTGTGTGTGTGTGCATAGCTGGTATGAGCGTCATGCGTTCATCCTAACAGGGGTGATGTATGTTGTATCTTCCGTGTCTACGTTGGTCGCATCCCTCATTCTTTCTTTCCGTGGACAGAGAGAGAGAGAGAGAGAGAGAGAGAGAGAGAGGCCATGCGGGTGTCCTGCATGTTCAGCTTCCTGTGTCATGCGTGACACCTGCTTCTCATGCGTCTTACGAATACCCCCCCCCCCCCCCCCCACCTCCTCACCTAACCTAACCTCTTGGCTAAATATCTCCATTTCAAAAGAAATCATTTCTGTTCGTTTCCCTTAGCCCTTAGCTATAAGTTTCTAGAAAGGGGGGGTTAGAAATCCCACCCTCCACTTTCCTGTGTTTTAGTTTAAAGAAGTCGGAAGAAAAGGTGGAGCCAAGCGAGGAGTGCTCATCTTCCTCGAAGTGAGCGCTCAGGCTGGTGTGTGTGTGTCTGTGTGTGTGTGTGTGTGTGTGTGTGTGTGTGTGTGTGTGTGTGTGTGTGTGCAGATGTAGCCAAGATAAGAGGAGAGGAGAGATAGGTAGTATGTTTGAGAACGAAACCTGGATGTTCTGGCTCTGAGTGAAACGAGGTTCAAGGGTAAAGGGGAAGAATGGTTTGGAAATGATCTTGAGAATAAAATCAGTGGTTGGAGAGAGGACAAGTGCTAAAAGGTATGGGTATCAATACTACCGAAGCAGGAGCTGTGGGAGTGTGTGAAAGTGTGTAAGGAATTAAGCTTGACTCATGTAAGTAAAAGTGAAAGTGGGTGGCGAGAGATGGGTGATTATTGGTGCTTATGCACCTGGCCATGAGAAGAGAGATGAGAGGCAAGTGTTATGGGAGCAGCTGAGTGAGTGTGTCAGCAGTTTTGGTGCGCAACACCGAGTATTATTGATGGGTGATATGAATGCGAAGGCGAGTAATTATAATTCGGGGGCATGGGGTATTCAGTATCATGAAGAGAAATGAGAGCTTGTGGAGTTGTATACTGAAAAAGAACTGGTGAGTGGGAATACCTGGTCTAAAAAGAGGGAAATATATATGTATACGTACGTGATTAAGAACGATGGTCAGCGGGTATTAGTCGATTACACACAATTAACAAGCGTGCAAAACAGATTTTTTTTCTTTAGGCAAATGTGCTGAGAGGGGAAGCTGTTGGGATGTATGATCATTACCTTGTAGAGGTTTTCGAAAAAGACGAAACAGTACGGGTGAGAAGAGAGTAGTGAGAGTGGGTGAATTTGTAAAAGAGGTGTTTGAAGAAATACCAGGATAGACTGAGTGCATAATGGGAAAAGGTGAGATCAAAGCTAGGTGAGCAGGTGAGGAATGGGAGGTATTTAAGAAAACAGTGTTGTCATGTGCTAAAGATGCATGTGGCATGCTTCAGGTGGACAGATAAGAAAGGGTAATGAGCGGTGGGATGAAGTGAAGTTGCAAGTGAAAGAGAAGAGAGAGGTATTTAGGTGATATATGGGGAAGTGGTAACAGGCAGCGATGAAGTGAGGAGAAGATGGAGTAAGTATTTTGAAAGACTGGTGAATGTTTGATGATAGGGTGGCAGATGCAGATGTTTGGGTAAGGGTGGTATGTGAAGTGTGATAGTCAAGGAGAGTGGTGTTTGTTTAAGAAAAAAAAAAGAGGTGGTGAAAGCCTTACATAAGTAGAAATGTGGCAAGGCGGCTGGAGTGGAGAGTATTGCTTTTGAATTCATTACGAAAGAGGGTGACTCTGTTGCTGATTGGTTAGTTATGATTACTAATGTATGTATGGATTATGGTGAGGTGCCTGAGGACTGGTGGAATGCATGTGTAGTTCCAGTGTATAAAACCATGGAAGATAGAGGGGAATGTTCAAACTGCAGACGTATAAGTTTGCATGGGAGAGCAATGACTAGGGAGGAGCAGTGTGGTTTCAGAAGTGGTTGAGGACGTTTGGATCAGGTGTTTGCTATACAGAATGAGTGTGAAAATTACTAAAAGAAACATAAGGATTTCTATGTGGCCCTTATGGATCTGGAGAAAGCACATGGTGGTGTTGATATAGATGCCTTGTGGAAGGTTTTAAGAATACATGGTGTGGGAGGAAGCTGTTGGGTGATTTTTTTCAAGGATGTAACGCATGTGTACCAGAAGAGAGGAGAGTGAATGGCTGCAAGTGAAAGCTGGTCTGCGGCAGTGGTGTGTGATGTTACAATGGCTGTTTAAACTTTTTATTGATGGCGTAATGAGAGACGAAAATGCAAGAGTTTTGGCGAGAGAGGGGTGAGTATGCAGTCTGCTGGGGATAATAGGGCAATGGAACAAGGGATTAGGGGTCCTGGGAAATAAGTCAGTTGTCGTTTGCTGATGACACAGCACTGGTGGCGGAGAAGGGTACATGTGTTGGAAATAAAATATTTGAGTGTAATATGGGGTAAGAGATGGTTTACCGCGCAAGAATTAAATGGGTAAGAGAGTGGTGTAGTAAAAAAGAGTATGACTGAAAGAGCTGAAGAGGTTACGCCGAAATGGTCTGGACAATATGAAGGGAACGAGCATTGAGGGGTTGACAAAGAGGATATATACGTCAAAAGTGGAAGGGAAAAGGAGTAGAGGGAGAACAAACTGAAGATGGAAAGATGGAGTGAAAGTGATTTTGAGCGATCGGGGACTGAACATGCAGGAGGGTAAAAGACGTGCTCGGTACACCGTTAATTGGAACGATGTGGTCCACCGGAGTAGACGTGCTATTAACGGACTGAACCCTGGCATGTGAAGCGGCCGGGGAAACCCATGGAAAGGTCTGTGGGGCCTGGTTGTGGATAGGGAGCTATGGTTTCGGTGCAGTACACATGACAGCTGGAGAATGGATGAGAGCGAATGCGTCCTTCCTTCGTCTGTTTCTGTTGCTACCTCGTAAACCCGGGAAACAGTGATCAAGTATAAAGTATGAATATATATTCGTATTCTTTATCTGTTCCTGCCCATCAGCCACTCTACTCCTGGTTCGTCTTCAACCTTTGCTTAATTTCCTCCCACAGTGTCCGTTCTCTGTGTAATGGGCAATTGCCAATTTTCCTCTGCTTGTTGTTGGTTCCCTTGCTTCTGTAATAACGATGTTTGATTGTATTCACAGTTCCGGAGATCAGTCTTCAAATTGCTGACCTTTTACCTATTCTCTGTCCGCACATACTCGCTTCCCAGTTCCTTTATCCATCTGCGTAACTTTACATATGGTTCTAAAACTACAACCCGAAATATGACACCACTAACATCCCCGCTGTTCCATCCCTCACTGAAGTTTGTTCTCCGTCAAACGTAGAAAAAATGTTCAAGATCAAGTAAACTCAACTTTCTTTGTTAATCTACTGAGGGTTAATGGCTCACTTCCCTTCTTGGCTAGTATAAGTTCAAGCCTAGTGTATTACTACAAACGAATCAACATCCGCAACTCTGCTATAAACATCCCAACCCTGCTATAAACACCCCCAACCCTGCAATAAACACCCTAAACCCTGCTATAAACACCCTAAACCCTGCTATAAACACCCCCAACCCTGCAATAAACACCCTAAACCCTGCTATAAACACCCCAACCCTGCTATAAACACCCGCAACCCTGCTATAAACACCCAAAACCTTACTATAAACACCCCTAACCCTCCTACAGACACCCCCAACCATCCTATAAACACCCGACAACCTGCTATAAACACCCCAACCTTCTTATAAGCACCCGCAACCCTGCTATAAACACCTGCAACCCTACTATATACACCCTAACCCTCCTATAAACACCCCAACCTTTCTGTAAACACTCGCAACCCTGCTATAAACACCCATAACACTTCTATAAACACCCGCACCCTGCTATAAACATCCCAACCCTCCTTAAACACCCGCAACCCTACTATAAACAACCTCAACCCTGCTATAAACACCCCAAACCCCTACGTTAAAGTGGAAGTGATCATAGCTTCCACATAAACATAGTTCACACTATTTCCGAATGGTCTTCGTAATATTCACAACCCAGTTCACGTGCCGTAAACGATGACGTATCATTAAGATATCAAATCCAATCCTGGCGACCGTTAGTAACGTCGGCACAGTTGCCAATTAGGAATAAAAAAAAATGAATACGTACATTCGACATTGTATTCCCTTATACCGTTTTCATTTCCATACATTTATCAGCCTAATTATCAGTTATTTGCTTTATTTCTTTGACTGCAGGTATGTCACGATAATGCAGGATAAACGAATGTCAGTTTGCAGTACTAGGCATCTCTCATTAGCCAGACGCTCGTAAACATCTCGTCCCCGTATTCAGTTTCCCCTTCAGATCTCAGATTTGCTGCAAATGAGCAACTTCCAGTCGAAATTCTACTTCCAGGGGGCTTCCCTACGATACGTCCTTCCTTGTGCCGTAGCCGTAGGAGTGTAGAGGGTGGCATCTACGTCTTCAAACCAGACGTGGTTGCCAGTGGTCATTCCCGGGCATTGTGTACTTACCAAAGTGTACATTACCAAGGAGGGAGTTCTATACTCATGGATCCCCCCATCTCGTGTGCGTTCAGTTAACCCACTGGTACGGTATGGCAACTGGCTGTCCTGTAATTGTGGGGTTCTATCTCTTGAACTCTCTCTAATCATGGAAATTTTCAAATTTGTTGCATGGTGTCTGCGTTCCCAATTTTCTTATTCACTGTACTCCAATTATTTATCACTATTATACTATCAATGTATTTTTCATTTTACTTTTTTCAATCAGGTTTTTGGCTGAATTTCATGTTTTGGTCCATGATTCTGCTCTGTCTCTTCATCTCTCTTTTAAGAACTCTTCAATACTGATGTTATCAAACGTAAAAGATTGTGATCAAGTCTTGCCTTCCCTCTTCTCTCTTCCGTGGTGGACAAATCAATGGTAGTTAACCTTTATCTGTAACTCAGCTCTTAATACCAGTACCAGCAGTCAATGTCGCCCTCCTTTGGACCTTTAGTTAGATTTTTGTGTTTCTGTAAGTGCGGTGATCAAGCATAACTATATTCATAAGGTTTGTCGTAATTTCGAATGCCAACAGCTTGCTGAATATTTCCTCATCTCTGTACTTGAATGCAGTTCAAATGTTTGGCAACAAAGAGTCTGTCTCCTTTACCGTTGTCGCACGGAGGAACGGGTGACAGGTAACGGGTAACTTAGGCCAATAAAGCAATAACATGGTCACACTAGAGCCAATAACGCAGTAACATGGTCAAACTTGAGCCAGTAACGCAATAACATGGTCCAACTTGAGCCAATAACGCAATAACATGGTCAAACCCGAGCCAATATCGCAGTAACGTTGTCAAATGTGAGCCAATAACGCAGTAACGTTGCAAACCCGAGCGAGTAACCTCAGTAGCAATGATCACTTCAGTCAGGTACTAACTCCGCCATGGAAACAGAATAAGGTCAACCAAACCACTTGCCATGTACTCATGTCATGAGTGCAGCTGCCAAGGTCAGTCCGTCTCTCCCCTCTAGATACATTCTTCTTAATTATGCCTATATCACATGTAACAGTCTCCCGTTTTCGTATATAAATGACCGAGAAGTTGACTTGGTTACAGCTCACACCAACCAAGTAACCACATCTTGAAAATAGCATGCGATAACCAAATAACTAACCTGGCGATACCACTTGGCAACCGATGAACTACCCTGGCTACAGCATAATGACAGCCAAGTGAGTGCCACTCTCCTACACAGAAAGACTGGATGGCAACACAATCATCCCATGATGCTTCTGTCAGTCAGTTTACATACTGCAGTTCTGTACACAGCTCAGGCTGTACACAGCTTAGGCTGATGCTGTCATGATTTTCCAGGCTACTGCTGTTCTCCTGTGTGCATGACGTGAAGCATATCAGAACTGACCGATCCACTGAGCAGTGGTGACTGGATCGTATTTTAGATTTACCATCTGACATCAAGTCTCTGCGATTTATACAGACTTGATAACTCAGGTCCATAAGCTGTCCAGTTACTCAATAACCGAGGCATCGTAGTCCAGTAACACTTGAACCTCACAGTAACGTAGCAATTCAGTGGATCTCACGTCATTACCCGATTCAAGACCCAAGTCAGATCAAGAATGGACGGGCGGATGGAGGTGATATCGACCAATTCGTGAGGGGCACTACATGGCTTCCTCCAGCAGCCTGTGACCCTGTCATAATGTTAATAGTTTTCTCGATCTCAACACATGTTTACTGGAATGCATTAGTAACATGAGGCTAGACTGTGTAACCTCACTACTGGCATATCTAGTCATACTGATCGTAACTCGCCCACCTAGACGACACCGGCTTTGCCCCAACTGGTCGACATCCGTCAGTCCTGCTTCATCTGGTAAACGCCTACCAGTCCCGCTTCATCTGGTCGACATCTACCACTTCCGCTTCGTTTGGTTGATTCCCACCTATCCTGCCTCAGCTAGACGATACCCGCCACTCCTGCCTCAGCTGGTCAACATCTACCAGTTCTGTTTCAGCTGGTCGACACAACAGTCCTACCCCAGCTGGTCGACACCCATCAGTCCTACCCCAGGTGGTCCTGCCGCAGACACACCAGTGGTAACAACACAGACTATCAATTAAACATATGAGGATCGTGTAGGGCGCTAGACCTAGCGTTAGAACGAGAGCTTCCGTGTGGTAACGTACCCTGTTGCTGCAGTTATACACCTTACATAACCCCACGTCCTGCGAACCCCATACGAGAAACAGAGACTTTGAGCCCATTACAGCAAGCTCACACACTACGGGAATCAGAGAACATCCTAACGTACACGCGGCTGTCATTAGAAAAGCTTAATTTCAAAACAGCTAGGAGGGGAGTTGAGGTAATCGTAAATCCACATGGGGAAATGACTGACCATCTTGTGAAAGGAAAGAACCTGTCAAAGACTATGCATGGCTCACTCGTAGGCTATAAGGAGAGCAACGATCCCTCCGTAACAGCCAACACATCCAGGTAATCAGTATGTAAAGTTTCCCCCACCACACTCTGAATGAGCAATCGCAGCGGTTCGCTAAAAGCTTTGAATAGTTTGTGCTAAAACTTTTACCGTTTTCTCTCTCATTCCACCCCCCCCTAACTCTCCAAACCTTCCTAAGTCTGATGATACACCATCGTAAGGCACCACAACACCCCTGGGAGACTCGCCCTACGAGGCGAGGTCGTCTCACTGCATCTTTTAAACACGGTAGGAGAGATGGTACTTCCCCCTCCCTGACACTGTGATAACTCCATGAACACGAGGTATATATATATATATATATATATATTTCCAGGGAAGATGAAGGTTGTCGGAGTACTTTAGAGACGTTCCTCTCTCTCATGATTACCTATCGATTCGCGTCCATCCTCCTTTCTGCTCTCTAGCATATTTCTCTAGAGAACTGACTGTCGTCAACTAACGCACTGTCCTGATGAGGGAGTCGCTTCTTGGCCGAGGGGGAGCGTAGGCGTAGCCAAACTTTTTTTTTTTATACTTTCTCTGTACACACACATATACATACATACATACATATATATATATATATATATATATATATATATATATATATATATATAATATATATATATATATATATATATATATATATATATATATATATATATATATATATATATATATATATATATCACCGGGATGTTGCCTTACTCCGCCCGCCTGCTGCTGCAACACGAATAACGAGTCATCTTTGACGTGTCTGTATGATCACTGACGAAAGAGACCACAGTCTCGCCAAAGAACTTCTTGTTTCTAAGGAATCAGTCTTTCCCAGCTACAGAATGTAGCGCGCAGCCTCGAAGCTGCAAGAGACCCTAATCACGTGATTCTCAACACCTACGACTTGACCTTTTTTGAAAAGGGCAGGTTTTACGCCCCCTCTAAAAGTCTTTGATCCTATTTCCTATACTTCCAGTCACTGCAGGACCGCTTTCTGAAAGCGTCCTGGAGTTACCCCAAGACTTTTTCCAGAGACTCAATGTAGTTCTAAGGTTGCGCTACACTCAGCAGCAGGGACAGGATGGGTTCCTTTGAAGTGAGAAGTTTTCCGACGAGATTCTGCTTTTCTCCGTCAACTGACGAAGACCCAGCCTCGCCAGAGGTGTGACTCTGCACTCGCGATGTAAGCTCAAGCAGGCGCAGTCCGGTAACATCTATATATCTATCTATCGATACTGAGGACAATATGTGGTGTGAGGTGGTTTGATAGAGTAAGTAATGAAAGGGTAAGAGATATGTGTGGTTGACAGAGCAAAAGAGGGCATGTTGAAATAGTTTGGACACATGGAGAGAATGAGTGAGGAAAGACTGACAAAGAGAATACATGTGTCAGAGGTGGAAGGAAGAAAGAGAAGCGGAAGACCAAACTGGAGGTGGAAGGATGGAGTGAAAAAGATTTTGAGCGATCGGGCCTGAACATACAGGAGAGTGAAGAGCGTGCAAGGAATAGAATGAATTGGAACGATCTGGTATACTGGGGTCGACGTGCTGTCAATGGATTGAACCAGGGTATGTGAAGCGTCTGGGGTAAACCATGGACAGGTGTGTAGGGACTGGATGTGGAAAGGGAGTTGTGGTTTCGATGCATTACACATGACAGCTAGAGACTGAGTGTGAATGAATGTGGCCTTTTTTGTCTTCCTGGCGCTATATATATATATATATATATATATATATATATATATATATATATATATATATAATTTTTTTTAATTTTCCAAAAGAAGGAACAGAGAAGGGGGCTAGGTGAGGATGTTCTATTAGGGGCCCGGTCCTCTGTTCTTAACGCTACCTCGCTGGCGCGGGAAATGGTGAATAGTTTAAAAGAAAAAAAGAAAATATATATATATATATATATATATATATATATATATATATATATATATATTTAAAATGTATATGTGCTGTGTGGGCGTTTATGTATATACATGTGTATGTGAGTGGGTTTTGCCTTTCGTCCCCTATTTCCTTGCGCTACCTTGCTAACGCGGGAGAAGGCAGTTAAGTATAATAAAAAATTATATATATATATATATATATATATATATATATATATATATATATATATATATATATATCACAGTTTTACAAGAACAATAAAATTCACAGAAAATTCATCCCGTGGGTAACGATATTCTTAAAGGAAAACTCACAAAACATCGGAGAAACTGGATTAATCACATCGAATCTTTTCTATCATGCATCACAAATAATAACAACGTTCAACCAAGTGCGACTAAATGCACCATCGTCATTCTTTGCAAGGGACCTGATGTTCAGAGGCGAATGCACTTACGTTTTACGCATTTTGAGTAAATGATGCTTGCATTCAGCTGCAGATTTTTTCTGTCTCTATTGAAATTACGGGCGATTATTTCTTTTCTCTTGAAATACGGTATCCCTTTTCTGAAAACATATATGAATAAATCAACAGACATAAATAAATCATATATATATATATATATATATATATATATATATATATATATATATATATATATATATATTTTATTTTTTTTTTTTTTTTTTTTTTTTTTTATACTTTGTCGCTGTCTCCCGCGTTTGCGAGGTAGCGCAAGGAAACAGACGAAAGAAATGGCCCCCCCCCCCCCATACACATGTACATACACACGTCCACACACGCAAATATACATACCTACACAGCTTTCCATGGTTTACCCCAGACGCTTCACATGCCTTGATTCAATCCACTGACAGCACGTCAACCCCTGTATACCACATGACTCCAATTCACTCTATTCCTTGCCCTCCTTTCACCCTCCTGCATGTTCAGGCCCCGATCACACAAAATCTTTTTCACTCCATCTTTCCACCTCCAATTTGGTCTCCCTCTTCTCCTCGTTCCCTCCACCTCCGACACATATATCCTCTTGGTCAATCTCTCCTCACTCATTCTCTCCATGTGCCCAAACCATTTCAAAACACCCTCTTCTGCTCTCTCAACCACGCTCTTTTTATTTCCACACATCTCTCTTACCCTTACGTTACTTACTCGATCAAACCACCTCACACCACACATTGTCCTCAAACATCTCATTTCCAGCACATCCATCCTCCTGCGCACATCTCTATCCATAGCCCACGCCTCGCAACCATACAACATTGTTGGAACCACTATTCCCTCAAACATACCCATTTTCGCTTTCCGAGATAATGTTCTCGACTTCCACACATTTTTCAAGGCTCCCAAAATTTTCGCCCCCTCCCCCACCCTATGATCCACTTCCGCTTCCATGGTTCCATCCGCTGACAGATCCACTCCCAGATATCTAAAACACTTCACTTCCTCCAGTTTTTCTCCATTCAAACTCACCTCCCAATTGACTTGACCCTCACCCCTACTGTACCTAATAACCTTGCTCTTATTCACATTTACTCTCAACTTTCTTCTTCCACACACTTTACCAAACTCAGTCACCAGCTTCTGCAGTTTCTCACATGAATCAGCCACCAGCGCTGTATCATCAGCGAACAACAACTGACTCACTTCCCAAGCTCTCTCATCCCCAACAGACTTCATACTTGCCCCTCTTTCCAGGACTCTTGCATTTACCTCCCTTACAACCCCATCCATAAACAAATTAAACAACCATGGAGACATCACACACCCCTGCCGCAAACCTACATTCACTGAGAACCAATCACATATATATATATATATATATATATATATATATATATATATACATATAATGCTTTGCATTATCCAAATGATGGATCGCACTCACTCGGTTGCCTCGAAACGGTTCCAGTTTTCGCCACCAGTTGGCATGGTACTCGCCAGTGACGAGGGCGGCAGGAGGAGGGGCGGACGCCTAGCACAACCCGTGCCATGATCGAGAAGTTTACCGGAGATTGATAAGAAATTGTATACCTCTGAGGAAGTAGGAAACTTGACAGACGCGATATGAACTTTCTTTGCTACTGATAAGATAACTCTGGCCTACAGTGCATTCAATTTCGATGTTAAGGGTTTTTGATCTTTATACTTATGATCTCTCTCTCTCTCTCTCTCTCTCTCTCTCTCTCTCTCTCTCTCTATATATATATATATATATATATATATATATATATATATATATATATATTATCCCTGGGGATAGGGGAGAAAGAATACTTCCCACGTATTCCCTGCGTGTCGTAGAAGGCGACTAAAAGGGAAGGGAGCGGGAGGCTGGAAATCCTCCCCTCTCGTTTTTCTTTAACCCCCCCCACCTCCCCACACACACACACACCTCTATCCCAAATCTCATCATCTCACTTTTATGTACGTTTATCTTCCCTTTAACACACTACCTCAAACTCAGACACCAACTTTTCCAGTTACTCACTCGAGTCTCCCACCAAACGTGTACCTTCTGCCGACAACACCTGACTCCCACCTCCAGCGTATTGTAGACCCACCTCTCCACCTCGTAGACACTCGTATTTACCTCCCTCATCAACCCATACAACGACGGTGACATTAAACACTCTTGAGGAAAACTCATCTTCAAGTAGAACCACTAATTCAACTCACCTCCTACACTCGACACGCGCTCTCCCGTCCCAATAGAAGCTCCTCTTCCGGCTCTTGTGGCTCTCTTCTCACCCTAGATATCCACAGGACTCATAAATATCACACAATAATCCCTATTCTAACAGTAAACTTGAGGGAGAAAACGGAAACGTTTTGGAAGGAGGTAAGCGGTGTGAGGAGGACAAGAATGAAGGTGAGGATGTGGCAACAGGCAAAGAAGTGGTAAAGATGAGGTGGAGTGAGTGTTGTCAAGGACTGTGGAATCATATGTGATGTCAGTTTTTTTCATTTCCTCAAAAATTCGTTAATACTTTTCCTTGTCTCCTCTTTTTCCCTTTCATTAACTTATTTGTATTTCAATTACGTCCCGGCCTTGGCGTGGACTATTGTCCAACACAGAAAAAAAAAAAAATTCCAGATAAAACTAATGGAGAGGTGCCCATAGCCAGGCACAGCGTGTCATCTAGGTGCAGTGTAAGGTGCCTCTCGTCGAAAGATGCTGTGGAACGCCCCTCCCCCGCTTCCTTTATACTCTAGCCAGTGATCTCGTGCGTAGACATGCAGGAATAGACGTAGCCTATCGAACATCATGTGACCATGGCAGTACCCCCGTATCGGCCACCTCGATAACCTTCCGTATTATGATGGCAATATGAACGGGCGAACATGGCCTTACGTAAGGTGTCGTGCCAGAGAAACAGTGAGGAGAGACTGATAGCCTCAGTGCCCGGGATTTATGTAAGTTCGTAACGCAGCTACAGGACAGATGGGATAATGATTGCCCTCCTCTATCCACGCCAGTATGACAACCAGGAGTAAGGCGCTGGTCCTCCTCGATCTCAGCGAGTGAGCTTCGTTATGGAGCCAGGGAGACGCAAGACAAGTTAGTGGCAAAAGATGTCGAGTCTGCGTGGCGTATCACCGCCCGGAGTTGGGAGGCATGAAGGCCTGATACCATTGCAACCAGTAACATAGTTTTACTCAACTGGTCTTCCAGCGAAGGGGGTCCTCTGCGAACAGAAGAGCTTGTAAAAAGGCAAGGTCCTTCTCTCCTGACCACAACGGCCTTTCCTGATGTAGTCGCTGTAGGAGGAAGCTACCAGGCTGAGAGAACGATGGTGAAGTGAAATGCCAAACTCACTTCTTGGGTCAGCCATCGTCGCTGGGTGACACGCCGCTGTCAAGGTCGTCGGTGCCCTGGTTATGGGAAAGGGAATATAGGAAATGGAAGACCCTGGATTCCTGGTCCCTAAGGAAAGATTGAGAAACTTTACTGCAATTGATACTCTAGCGAAGTCGAGTGCTTGAGTACTCGGGTGATATCTTCCGTTACCTGCACAGAGAACTGGTCCTTGAGCAGGGATCGTAAAATCCCAAGCGCGTTATATTCAATCACTTCCCCAGTTGCATGCTCCCATACGCCTGTAGCCAGTCATCCAATGGAGGGGGAGTCACCACTCGTGGAGGGAGATGCACCATGGCTGTGGCCTCCAAAGGGAGCAATGACCAACGCACCAGCCCCTCAAGGAACGAAGCTTGAGGCAGATTCGGAGAAGGATCTTTGAAATCGGAGAAAAGAATAGATATATGAAACTCACCCGTTCCAGTTCGTCATAAGGACACGATCAAGGTGGAGCTGTGGGAAGAAGAAAGATGGCTACACCTGCGCACGCAGTTCGAGCTGCGGGGACTATTCACAGAAAACGTGTCTAGGAGAACGGAGTAGAAATAGGGTGGACTGATGCAATGGTTTCCTTTCCTTTACAGGGGATACTGACAAAGGTGCTGTAGCCTCCAGTACAACAATAGATGTCATAAGACTACCACAAGCAAAGAGAACACTGTTGGGTACCACAGAGCACACACACACACACACACACACACACACACACACACACACAGTTGGAGTCCGGGAACACATTTTATAACTCATACTTGAGCGTAGTTTCCCGCTATACCGAGGTGTCTCCAGGAACAAACGAACAAAGGCAGCATCCGTTCACATTCATTTTCTAGCTGTCATGTGTAATGCACCGAAACCACAGCTCCCTATCCACAACCATGCTCTACAGAACGAAATCGCAATGGAAAGTCGTAAAAAGACTTGAAATTAGCAGTGGAAAACGATAGTTATTCAACATTCCCAAACTGATATAAAGTTCTGGATATAAGTTGTTTGCAGAAGACGGGAATCAATATTGGTATCACGTCCCGTGTAAAGATGGATGATCTAGTGGGGAAAAAAAATAGGAAGAAGCGTTAACAAGGATGGAGTGGTGTACGATGCGACTCGTACTGGATTTTTTTTTCAGCCAATTACGATCGGGATACAGGGCGAGGTATGGCCCAGGGGATCTATGAACATAAACTGATATATGGCAACCCAGGATAACGAATGCGCTGATCATCGATATATAGACAAGTATGGCCACCTACCAGAGTGGCTCGGAGGTGAAGCGATACATAAAGGATTTTAATTACGAAGTCGAGTGGGAATGGCCTTGGGAGCTGTACACGTATGCATGAGTGAGAAGAGACCAATGAGAAGGGGTTCCATAAGCTTGCGGGCAACTGAAGCTGCGAGCTTGGCGGTGACGAAATACAATGGGGGGGGGGGGGGGTGAGTACTAGGGAAACCAACGGTCGGTGCAGCGTCCAAGGTGAGGACTAGGCCAGCTGGCCTGTAGCACTTCATCTTCACATCTTGGTCCCTCAGAAGAAGGCTTCTGAGCAAGGTGATACTTCAGAGGAGTAAAACATTTATGCCTTCACCACAGACTAGGTATTGTTTATCCTTAGATACCAACACTAGGACTAACACCTGGCGCACTAGTACGAACACCTTGTCTGAAGCAAAACCACATCCGTGAACGAGCCAGGAGTGGCCACACCAGTGTATCCCATCGTGGTCAGCTGTGGAGCGGGGGACCTGATGAGCTGGTAACAAGTAACCCTAATCTGGACGGTCAGGAATATATCAATAATTTGAAAACATTCTTTCCTTCCAGGCATGCGCAGCAATCTGGCTTGTGTAGGACCGATCACCCATCCGGTACACCAGCCGGGCTGAGGGACTGGTTCTCTTGCCTTCCTGCAGTCCAGTCGACTGATTGGCCCTCTAGAGACTGTGACTGCAACACACGTAGAAACCTCCGGGGGGGTTAATGTTGCAGGAATGGGAGGTGGAGAGGACCAGGGATCCCGGCAATGAGGAATGAGGCGGGGAGAGAGAGAGAGAGAGAGAGAGAGAGAGAGAGAGAGAGAGAGAGAGAGAGAGAGAGAGAGAGAGAGAGAGAGAGAGAGGAATCCAGCGACGGCGTGTACAGACCTGCAGCAGCCCGCTAGCTAGACTCCCAACCCAGGCTAACTTGTGAAGCTATCAACCCGGCAATGTATTGTGCCGCCCATGCTCATCCTGTGAGCAGTAGAGCAAAAGGATTACTGAGGTTACAAAGGGTCTTTGTCCAGACCCCAGTGGACTGACTCTCTAAGCAATAACTGTTACAAAATCGGTTTGTTACAGAAGCTACATCAGATACATTACGTGGTTTTTCATACGGCAAGTCATACTGACTATATATATATATAAAGAGTGGATACAACCTTTTATCAGGTATCTTGCTGTCATCAATATAGCGTTGTGACATTTCTTGCGGAGTTTGTTTAGACATCCCAAAAGGTTAGATTTTCTTCACATTTTTAGACATAGTACTCTGGTCTGTGCCCAAATCTTTGGCCACGCGTCTGCAAAACCTCAATGAGGCGCAAAGGGTTGGACAAGGTGTCATACTGTTGTAAGATACAATACTACGTAATGTTACGTAAGAAAAAATAAAATATTTGTCTACCATCCCACGTTTTTTATTCAAACCTCACTCTATCATCAGTTCCTTCCACAGTGGTTACATGAGATACTGACCCAATAAAATTACAGAATATACATACAAATTAGCTGATTTCCAAGGGGCCATGTAAATGTTTTCACTTGCTCCGTATTGAATTACTGATATCATAAGTACATGACAGAACTTGAATAATATATCTATCTCTTAATCACCATCACTGCCACCCAGTGCCACTGTCCCCACCTATAAACACTGTCCACCAGAACTAATACCCACCACCACCACTGCCCATTTATCACCAGTGATATACATTATTACAAACATCATCCACCGCCACCCGTCACTCCCACCACCAATGACACTACCACCCTCCCGTGCCACCACCAGCACCATGTACTGACACCATCCAACACCACCAATCCCTGTCCCCCTACCACACACACACACACACACACACACTACGTTTATTTCTGTGCTTTCTATCCGATATCATCTGTATCCTGAAACTTAAATAACAATTGTGGCCGAATTTATCAATACTGTTGCCACAACCTACACAACTGTTCAACGGCGCAGCGAAAAGTGATCTTCAATATACAGTGTATATGGGGAAACCAAAGAAAATGCCTAATCTACAAAGAACACACAAATGGGTAACACTTCGAAACTTTGGAACTCTACCTTCTCATGTCTTTCCTATGACCTGGCACATTTCAAAAGACAGGTTTCTCACATTCTCAAAAATTCGTAAATACTTTCCCTTGTCTTTCCTTTTTCCATTCCAGGATTCTATATTTCAATTCAGGCCCGGCCTTGATGTGGACTTTTGTCCGTGTCTGGAGCCTTCAACATAAAAAACTGATCAGCACAGCGCACGCTCGAACTAACTACGTTTACCTCCTATTCCAAAGCTGTCATCATCATTGTATCATAAACAATATCATTATTATGAAACTTACATACAAACAATACCATTATCATGAAACAAACTTAAACAAGAAATGCATATCATTAATCTCGTATCGTCTGGCAACTCACTGAACTACCATTCCAACTATCATGGTAGGAGGGAGGGCACGGTGTTCGGTCGCCCGGCCCGTCTGCGTCCCCGGCTTCGCCTAGACCTGCATACAAATACTGGATCGAGACTTTACCTACCTGCCTCTAAACTACGACTTGCATATTTCCTCGTAGATTCAAGGAAAAACTGGACAATAAACTATAAAGGCAGAAAAAAAAATGCTTACAGATGGTCAACCTTCACGTCCTTTGAATTACGAACGTAACACACACACACACACACACACACACAACACACACACACGGAAAAAAAGTGAAATGAGAACAGATCTCCACACCAAATTACCCACAACTATCCCATTGGCATCATCCTTCTCAATTTCACATTCAGCCCTTCATGGCTAACGAATTTCCGTTACAACAACAACAATGACAAAATAAGTAACTACCTAATACAGGGATTCAGAACCGAATGGAGATACAACCAGCATTACGCTAAGCTCACCTTCCAATAGCCTAACCTACTGCCATTTCACCCCTGACCTATCCCACCCACAGGACGTCATGCAATGCGTGCGGCACCACCACTCAGTCAGCCCAGTTCAACCAGTATCGTATCAAGGGACCCACAGGATTAACAGTATTACGATGTAGCTACGAGTTCAGTTTTTCACATCATCATTATCAGAGTCCGCTTTAACCATCGTGGAAACGTCATAATGTACCGCTAAACGGAAAGCAAAATTAATAATAAGAATTTGAAAATGTTGCAATATTACATCAAGCTTGTTTACCAGTTAATCGTATACCATTAACAAAGTATTTGCAAATGTATGAGGACTACTTCATAAAACTTTCCTGCTCATCAAATGTTGTCAAAAGCCTACAGAAGGCGAACCAACCGACGAGGGAAGAAATGATTGAGAAAGCGCTCACTTATGTTAGGTTCAGGTGGTGGACTATCGCGTCCGAGCCCTTCCACCAAAGTTTGCCTTCTCCTTACCCGTCTCTTAGGTCGCTTCCGTTGTCCATTTCTATGTCAAAGTCTATATCAGGCATAAAATATGATGTCCAACAATATTTGTACACAAAGTCCTACCACAAGCTTGCTGTAAATGATTACTGCTATCATTTCGTTCCTCATCCTCACATAACGGTAAACAGAGCCTAGCCCGTCGCGTGAGTTTCATCCTTTCGTGTGTGGCTTCCTCCACAGCCTTTCGTGACGTTCACCACAGTCTTCATGACGCAGTCACATTCGAACTGCTTTTGCTCATATCACATTACACGTTCTAGAACAGTTCATAAAAAAAAAACTGAATCACGTCAGACATTTACGAAGGGCAGTTATTCTGTGGTAAATGATAAGAGCGTTCTAATAACTGTATCAGGAGAAAAAAAATTCACTTGTACTTTCACTCAGTGTCTAAAATGCTAAATATTTTGCACATGCAATAACTTTTATAATAATTTATTCTGATGTAGGTAAATTTACGATAACTAAATCTAGATAAAGCAGGTCATAAACATTGTAGGCGTGTACGACCAAGTTGTTTACACATTTCACACAAGAAAATTCTTTATCGGTGGTAATAATTCAAAATGCGTTTGCAAATTGTTTATCTACTATTCAGTGTGTTTACGGGAACTGCAGATCAAGGACCAACACAGTGTTCCCAGTCACATCAAAAAGCATGTAAACTGGAAAAATTGGCGCGATGAAATAATTCACATTCAAAAAGTTCGACAGAAAAAAAGTTTTGCCACAAGAGGTATCTAAATTCGTGCTAGGCTGTGTCTCCGAATAACAAACCCATAAAACAAGGCAAGAAACTTTTGGTACGACAACAAACCAGAGTTTGCCAGACGTAGCGTACCGTCATGCCCATCTTTTCTAATTCCTCCAGCAATATCTTGACCACATCTGAGCTTTTATGAAAATGGCTGAAATACCAATCAGCAGCTTATACCAAGCAGATGATGGGCCTGTTGCTTTTGTTTTGTCACAAATCTTCTTACATCTCTGAGAATATGCAACAATCGGGCGAGTCTCTGGCATGGCCACAAACTGGAGGAGTCAAGGTGAACGTTTCGAGTGGTGGTCTGGAGTTGACTGGGGAGGGATCAAGAGATAAGTCTAGTTTCTGGTTTCTGAATCATTTCTCTGCCATTTTTTTTTTTTTTTTAATTCTGTTGTGATGCTTAATATGAGTTTACAATAACAAATGAAACATAATAATCAGTTAAAGTTTCCTCACGAGAGTCAGCGTATCAGTTAAACTGACATGTAAATACAACTGGGGCGGTTATGAGCAGCGCTAACGAGGACTATTAACGACTCGTTTCCAAGGTTGAGTTCCGCACAGCATGACGCGTCGCGCCAAGAGGCAGGTTTGGTCCTCTCCCACATGTTTGTAACTGTAAAATACTGACCGTCTTGCCAAATAGGCACCACCGTAACTCTCAAGAGTCTTCACAAGTAGAGCATAAAGGAAATGAAACAAAGAAGTAATTCCACACTGTTATAACCCTAACAGTATAGGAAGCCAGAAACAAAAAAGTGCCATTGCTGAAACGGCACCAATCAAAGATTTAAAACATATTCACATGGATCCTGACCCCTGCAATAGCTGACTGACAACCCATCACCATTTTCAAATATTTTCAAACATTGTTTAACAAAACGTTTCATTCTATCACTAAAACTTTTATCTCAAACGTCTAGTAGGCCTGACATCATGCAGTTCATCATAGATAGTACGAATTCTAGTTCATACTTCACTTTGGCTGGTGGCCTGATCATAGATCACACAGTTAAACATTTCATGTAGAACGACCTTGCCCTCAGATTCTCTTTATTCCAGACACTGATTTGACTAATTCTAAATATCCAATATTGACAAACGAGTCTTTGCTAATACCCAGTAATTTGAACACACGAGTATTCTAACAGTATTTGCGTGTACCCACAGCTGAGTTAACCATTCGGGCTTGAACTCTATTTCATTTGGATAAAAATCTATTAATATTCATTGCCCATAGCCTATACAGCAGTAATGGTTTGATATAGGGGTCAATTCCAACGACACTGCAACCATCGCTATGCAATGGGTTACATAACCATGTTCCATGAACACCCTGATTTGCTTTTATGACGAGAGTTGATGTAACTGTCACGATAGGAGGATGGTTTACCAGACACCATTATTCTACAACGATAATTGGCTGAACGATGTCCAATCAGAGAGAAACACCCCTTACACATACTAATCAGGGAACTTAACGCATAGGAACCAGGTACTATACGTTGTGTTTGAGTTAGGCTGCACAGCAAGCCTTTGTCTCATGTGGTTGTGGTTATTCCAATGACTAAGCGTTGTGAATCACTGGGGGTAGGGCCACAGGGGAGAATATCACTGAATGAAATTGATTTACGCAATGCCACAAAATCACAGCATGACCCTGTGGACTTCGAAAAACTCTCGGAAAGGCATTGACGAAACAAACGAAAGTAGGGAAGACAGCCTTATTAAGCACCTTCAACAAAGTTGTCTTTCCTACGTACGACACAAAAGCTAAAATGAAGCCTTATGTTCAACTGTGACCACAGTCTTACCTCTGCATTAAACATTAAGTAATTTAGTCGAAAGGGTCAACATAAAATACATTCTAGGGTGGGGCAGACTGGAGGAGCAAATGAAGCATTGGATGCCTTCATGAGACTGGAACACATACATTATTCAGTGTGTTACTCTTAAAAGGCTTCTGGCACATGGGTTCAGCCGCCTGCACTTAAGTCAGGTAAGGAATTAATGCATGTCTATTTTAGTATTATTCTGAGCTCTTGGCAGGAGAAGGAATGTGACCGATGCCCAATATGGTCGAGTCGAGTGTTGTGAAAGAATCGTTTCGACGCCACCATCTTAATGAGATCTTCTGTCGATTTATCTACATGTTTCGTATAGAAATATATTATCCATTAATAATATATAAAGAAAAAATAGAGCCAGCACTGGTCCTGACAATAAGTTGAGCGAGTTAGATACGAAAAATCAGGAAAATTTCGCCCAAATCAAGACGTTTGGACACACTGCAAGACAGCAACAAACTAGGTCTGCCAATCTAGGCATCTCTCCACTCGTCCCACCGGCCTTTAAGGAAGAACCTTCCCAGGGACGCTGAAGAGTTGGTCGCGGGCTGGACGTATGTATGACCCTGTGTTTGTCTAGTGCTTGACCTACATCAGGAGTGTGAATACCACATGCAATCCCACATCTGGTTTTAGACCAATGTACGAGGCACACTCGAGTATACGAGGCGCCCGCCTCACTTCCCATTCTCCAGAAATTAACGCAGATTAAGAAGCGACCGGGCGTCATTATCCTTCAGGAAAACATATGAACGAAAGACGCATCACGTAGTGACCCTCCTCCCCATCCCAACACACACACACACACACTGACCTCTGCATCTGCGACACTATTGTCAAGGATCGTATCATAGCGCTCAAGGGTCGTACCATCGTGCTCAAGGGTCGTACCGTCGTGCTCAAGGGTCGTACCATCGTGCTCAAGGGTCGTACCATCGTGCTCAAAGGGACACCGAATATTTTAATTGTAAAAGGTAAATACAGACGTGTGTACGACCTCTGTGGTTAGCGTGGCTGACCTTAATGCTCTCACGGGCAACCTGGGGTTGAGCGCTTAAGTTCGATTCCTTGTTACGGTAGTCGGTCCACAGTCAACCCAGCTGTTCAACCTCCCGTAAAGGTTGATCAGTAAACTGGGTACCTGACTTAGGCTTGGGTATAGCGTCAATGAGACGGGCTTGATCATAGGGCATTCAGTTGCCCTTGCCGTCTCAATTAACATAAAAAAAATCTGTATATGAATAGTGTTTGTTAGCGTGAAAGAGTGGTATGGGCATTACGTCAGCCAAAACCTGGATCTTGAGCCTGCCGACCAGACTCCCTCCCTCCCTCGTGCCGCCAACCGCGTCTCTACTCAACACTTGCATCAACTTAACCTATTGGAAAACCTCAGTGTTATTCTTATTGACTTCACACGATTTGGACAGCATCCATACATTCGCCAACCAAGGTTCTAAAATCATACAGCTGTTCGCCTTAGAAATATAACATACTTTAATGAAAGTGTGGAACATTTCTTCCTTAAAAAGATTATCCAGAGAAATTTCAAATAACACGATTACTAATTCGTCTCCGTGGCATTGGAGTTGGACAGCCTGCAAGCACACATTCTATCAGAAAAGTATCATATACAGTAACGGGAATTCTCACACGCCTAAACCACAGAAAATGGATACGAGGACAGTGAAGTCAACAGGAGAACCAATGAAAACAACTGGCCTCCTCCACAGACCAGAAGAGCGGAGGCGCAACAGGTGTGTGGCTGTCGCCTGGCAGATCCCGACAGGAGGACCCAGACGTCGGTCGCTACCTCCCTATGAGAATGTTGCCACCAGGCCTAGGAGGCCATAACCAGCTTATCACAGAAGTGGGGAAAAAGGGGGGTTTCCACGTCCCCTCAACCTGCGTACGATGAACCACCCTGCTCTCTCACGAGGGTAGAGGATGCCCAGGTCACTCAACGTTGTAGTTAGGTACAGTGTACTCTCAACCAGGCTGGTCCCTGGAAGCCCAGCTAAATTCTGGAGGAGACGAAACACTTGACGTTAGCGTGAGACTATAGGGCGAGAGCGGCCAGCAATACCGTGCTGACCTCCAGTAGATTTCCCAGAAGCAGGTATCCTCATCCCTGACGTCAAACAACGAAGAAACAAAAAAAGAATATTACAAGAAATCTTTTATCGTAGGATCAGAGCTGTCTCCAACAAGGTCTAACCAAAAGTCTACCTTAGATGTGTATCTACTTATCTACTGCTGCCTTTACCTTTTTCTCTCAATTCTTATTTTCCTCCATTTTTAGCTCCGTATGTGTATAGAGTCAAAATCTGACGACCAGTTACTTGATTAACTGATAACTTAATATCAGTAACTCACATAATGATTTCCAGAAAAAAAAAACTATGAAAAAAAAAATTACCTTCTTTGGCAGAACTTTCGCTCGATCTGATTTTGAAATCATTCAATTCTAAATCATCTTGAAGCATCTAGCTGTACAAAGTGCACATCATATCTTAATCCTTAAGCAAAATGACACTTGGGTAATCATAAAGAAACTACAAGTAAATAGTAATACATTACCACACGTTAATAACGATAATGCAACCAAATCTTTATCAACAATTAACAACGATAATCCCAACAAATTCTTTATCAACAATTAACTACAATAATCCCAACAAATTCTTTATCAACAATTAACTACAATAATCCCAACAAAATTCCTTGTTCTCGAACGACAAGTCGTGGAGCACCAGGTTCCTATGGATGCTGCCACAGTTGCTGTAGAGTGAAGATGGGACTTTCTCGGCTGAATCAAAAATGAAAATTGGTAGACTTTCATGTCACTCTGAAGGAGAATACTGGAAACCGAGTTGTACTGCAAATGCATGGAAGAGTGAATTATGATCTTGTGGTCAAAAGAGATGGTGGCTCTCAGTGTCATGTCGATATGAAAGAATTAAAGAGAGTGAAGAAGTTCAGTCATATGGGTTTGAGGATGAGTAAAAGCTGTCAGCAGGAAGGGGAAAGTCTGGGGTATATTGATACAAGGGAGAAAAGTTGGAGGTGTGCACTGAAAGCCTGAGTGAATGGCTAGCATGCAAGATGGACGCAAAGGACGGAGTGAAGATAATGTAGTTAACCTTACTGTGTGAAAGTGGAATTTATGTCGAGATGAGTCTTTTGCACAGTATGCTAAAAACTAAGACAACTAACAAAGAAATGGATAAAGAAATAGGAAATATATATATTATGAAGTAACTGAAAAACCACTTTGGTGGTAGTCTGAATTGGAGTTGGAAGGATGGAGGGTGAAAGGCGTGCACGGGATAAACTGGAACGAAGTGGTATACAGGGGTCGACGTGCTGTTTATGGCATGCGAAAAGTCTGGGGAAACCATGGAAAGGTCTGCTGGGCATGGATGCATATAAATATATATATATATATATATATATATATATATATATATATATATATATATATATATATATATATATATATACATATATACATTATCCCTGGGGATAGGGGACAAGGAATACTTCCCACGTATTCCCTGCGTGTCGAAAAAGGCGACTAAAAGGGGAGGAAGCGGGGGGGATGGAAATCCTCCTCTCCTGCTTTAATTTTTCCAGAAGAGGGAACAGAGAAGGTGGCATAATTAATAACAATGAATAGCAATGGATATTCAAATACTGAATCTGATGCCATGGTAACCAACATGTTAGAACAGCATCTCGTGGCAAACAGCCAAGCTCAACGTGACAGCATCAAAGTTTCAGCAGGAACACATTTACGATAAAATACATAAAGGACGAGAAGGTCGTGAGAGATATTGTGGAACTGCAAGGCGATTGATGAAGATATCAGTCTGATAATATACTACAATAGTCCGAAAACCTGTTTACTCGTAATGAACAATATGGTAGGTCGCTCTGGAAGTTTTGAATCGTACCGATGTGGTATATGAGTACCAGTGCAATACTGGGGAGTGTCAGCCCCACCACACAAACTACGTTGGACATACAACCCTGCACCCTGAGCCACCGCCTCTCACTCCTCTTACAAGTTGAAATCAAACATCATGAACAAAAGCATAGCACGAGACTAACAAGGGATGATTATAGAGAATAACACTACAAACATTACTAGTTGCAGTGATCGGAGGAGACTACAGACAGAAGCCACTCACATTAGAGATAGGGGGGAACCTGTCAGCAAAATCCAGACAAAGATGACCATCGCCACACAGCTCTCTGATGGCCCGCTGATGGGACGTAGACTTACCTTCGTTTTAGAACAGTAGAAACACTTCACCGACCCACCACAAGCTACCGAGTCTGCCAGTTCAGGACAGGAAGGAACTAGTCGCTAACCGACCCGGTCCAAGGTTAAGAACGTTAAAGAGAATCAGACGAGGCCGACTTGGCCTCAACGCCACATCAGGACAATAACAGTCTCTCTTGGCGTAACTTCAGTGTACTTAGTGATGGACTGTATATATTTTTACTTCGTGTAAGACTGTTCCGTCTCCTCTTCTGTGAGTTTTTATATTTCGTTATCCATATTATGTATCTAGGTTGTAGCTCATACTACCTTTCATGATATAGTTAATCTGTATCGCTTACAGTGTTTTCCCTCTTTTTTCACGTTCTATATACTGTGGTTTGTTTCTTATATACATGTTTGCGTTTTACATTTCATATCCAAATTTTGTGACGCAATCATTCTCTCATTTTTGTAGATTTCTGATGATGCCTCTGTGAGGGCGAAAGCTTGATTGAAATAAAATGGACAACTGATGTTTGAACAACCACATAATGGTAGAAGAATATTGAGAAAACTAGAAAACACAAAAAGAAGATTAATAACTGTAAGAATGCTGTCGTATTCAATTCTATGTGCATATATATATATATATATATATATATATATATATATATATATATATATATATATATATATATATATATATATATAACATTCAGTCCTAAAAATTATAATTAGAAACTCTGTTGCATGAACAGAACTGTCAGGATGCGAGGCCGGCGTAACGCGCCAAACATGGCAAAGTGTCGAACGTATCTGGAAGATCTTGAGACACGGGGAAAAGTTTGAAGAGCCGATAAGATAGACTTGCCTCATTATCTCCTCTGGCATTTACACTCTCAACCTCACCGCCGGAACGATGAATAAGCTTTAAAGTTACTGCTTCATGGGCAAGGTAGCAGACATTAGTGTAAAAATGGCACTGATAACGTACCACGAAGAGAAATTATTCCCCCAGGTCGTCCTTCATATTTTCGATAAAATATCTGAACTGAATGAGAAAAATGTTTGATATAGAAAAAATAAAAAAGGTTTGATTCAAAATATTTTCAAACTGCGAAATTTACGAAATTACGGGGAAAACTAGACATGTAAAGATGAAATCTCTGCCATTCTTGGTGTCAGTTAAGATGCGTCTTCAACGGGTGTGTGAAAACTCTTGAGAAAACACACATCTTTCCTAAAAAAAGGCCACTACACTGGCCGACCTATGGCAGTAATGGCACCCCGTGAATACACTTCTTGACCTGCGCCAGTGATGGCACTTCGAGATCACACACACACACACACACACACACACACACACACACACACACACACACACCCCAGCCCTATGCCAGTGATGGCACTTCGAGATCACACACACACACACACACCCCAGCCCTATGCCAGTGATGGCTAACCCCGAGAACAACAACACGCTCGACTGTGCCAGTAGTACTACACCCGAGAACGACTGTTGTTGTCTAGAGCCCATACCAGGCTGCTAGCTACTAGAGCTGCCAACGCTGTAGAAGAATGATGACATCATTTTAACACACACACACACACACACACACACACTGCTAGTCTACACAAGCTGTTGTCCACACTGTCTTTTACCCATGTTCCCAACCATGGTAAGGTGGTGCAGCCTTACCTCAAGTACTCTCGGTCTGAGCAGGAGAAAGACTGATCGATCACCTTAACAAATTAAAGACAAACATATCGCAAGTCGTCAGTCATTCAGGCAGCTCTCACGAGACGGGTCTCCGTGTGGAGAGGCCCATCTCCCACGAGACGGGTCTCCATGTGGACAGGGCCCATCTCCCAGCTCTCACGAGACGGGTCTCCGTGCGGAGAGGCCCATCTCCCACGAGACGGGTCCCCATGTGGACAGGGCCCATCTCCCAGCTATCACGAGACGGGTCTTCGTGTGGAGAGGCCCATCTCCCAGCTATCACGACACGGGTCTTCGTGTGGAGAGGCCCATCTCCCTCCCTCTGGTGGAGTCGCTTGATTCCACGAACGACACCATCACAGCCACGCGCCGAGAAAGGTTCCCCCGACAACGAACGGAGATGGGCGAAGCACACTGGGCCCCAGCCATAACTTAAAACCAACGTTCTCGTTAGCGCATGGCACAAGAAAACAGAAAGGTGTTATGTGTTACCTACCTACTAGGAGGGAGAGAGAGAGAGAGAGTTATTGGATGATGTACAAAAGAAAGCAGCAGGAGGTCAAGAGGAAGGTGTAGAGGCTGAAAAAGAGGACAAAGGAGGTCTGGGGGTAAGAAAAGGATGGACAAACCTCACGTAGAAAATGAAAATGTTTCAGAAAGAAGTGAACAGTGTGAAGAGAACAAGAGAACAAATGGAATCCTCAGTGAAGAGAATACATAGGGAAGTAGTAACAAATGGAAAAGGTGAAGAGGAGATGAATAATTTGATTCGTTAGATGGCAGGGTGGTAGATGTGACGTGTTTGGGTCAGGGTGTTAGAGTTCAGTGATAGTCACAGAATGTGGTTTGGTTAAAAGAGAAGAGGTGGTGAAAGTCTTGCATATGATGAAGTGAGGCAAAGCGGCTGGAGTGGATGGGATTGCAGGTAAGTGGAAGGAACAAGGAAACTGTGGGGGAGGTGAATGGAAGAAAAGCAAGATGCTTTGACTGTTCGGGGCTTGAAAACGTGAGCAAACAAGGACGTCCTTTTCTTCTTCTTGGCGATACCTTGCTCCGTGGGAAACGGCGAACAAGTATGGAAATAATGGTAAACGTGGATTATAACGCTGTTACTACATCCCTTTTAAAGACAATCAATTTCGTTTCCTCGCCTACCTTCGGCACCACGACAAACCTGGTCATGTTAACAGATCATCATCAACGCTCCCAGAGCAAGAATGTGACCAGTGTTACATGTTACAGTCTGCGTCCGTCTTCCCTCCACGCTGAGGTATATTGCCTTGTGCCTACTGAACCAATCTAGTACGTTGATACGCCATAACACTTCGCGAGCGACTGCGATATGTCTCCTTCCTATCATTTACCATCAACATTCACCATCCTCGTCGTCGCGTACGCCACACCATCAACCTTAAACTCACTTCACCCTCGACGCTCACTTCGCCCACAACATCCCGAGCCTTTGAACTGACCAGCGTGGCCAGCCTCGTTCTCACTACACGCTGGACACCGATTGTGGAGGCCTCGCCTTTCACCTGACCCATACGAGTCATTTCAAACCCACCTTTACCTCATCCTCGACGAACGCATCTTCACCTCACCCTCAGCTGACTCATTTTCACTTCACCCTCTTCACCGCTTTGCCTTTTGTGAGGATACATTCGATTATCCGCTTCCCCATCACATTAAACTCACCTTCACTAAGATGCCGACTGACTGCTTGGTAGGAAAAGAATAAGAAAAGATAATGATAAATGTCAATAAATTCTCAAATAAATGAGAGGAAAGGTTCATTCGGGTCGAAAGTGTTCGTAGATAGCGACCAACTGAATTGCCTTTTCGGTCAGCTGGTCAGCCAGGCGAGCGGGAGAGAGATCGTCGGAATTTAAACAAATATCGTTTCGATGGTCATAAAGTCTGTCAGGTATACAGAGCCGGGTCTAAGGGAGAATGCACTCTAGAACACTGGACTCAGTTTTATCTCATAATATACAAGTGAAAATGGTCGGAATGGTCGAGCCAAAACATTCCTTTCACATCTTTTAGTGTCGCACAGTTTGTTGGCTTCCGTCACTGGATACCCTCGAATGGAGCGGGGAAAATCTTTTCCTTTTCTTTCTAATCTCTACGTAATCTGAACCGTAATCCTGCCGATTCTCGGAGATGCATCCCACAAATTAGGAAGTAACAATGAAGTTGAAACACACACACACACACACCTTTTCTAATGTCATTTCGTTCTACACGAACATTTTACCCTTCGACGCATCTCTCACAATTTTAACTTTAATTGAAAATAAAGCACACGTCCAGTATGTTCATTTAACATCATTATTGACATTTTACTGTACTGCAATCTATATGCCACTAGCATGTTCACCAGAGGGTAACTAATGAACTATAAATGAAGCAAAAGAATTCGTAATATTAGTATATGTCAACATATTTCCCAACATAAGTACAGCTTGCGTTTCAACACCCCATAAAAAAAACTTCGCACAAAACCTCTCACCATTGAACAGAGGATGAAGAACAAATTAGAACTCTAAAACGACACCATCAACCAACCACGTAACAGGAACACTAGCGCAACATGGCAAGACCAGCAGCGACCAGCTCTGGCGAACTATACCAACAGCGACCAACTCAGGCGAAACTATGAAGTCCACACCTCCTACATTCCTCCAGTCCCGACACCGGGACCACTTCTGACTCGTATACTAACAATACTTCCTCTCTCACAGAACACACTCAAGGAACACTACTCAGTAATAACCTATACAACCGTAAACATGACAGTCATTTCAAACAACAAAATCGAGCCAGAGACATCAGCTGACCCACACATCAGTCCCGCTGACACAACTTGTTTATAGCCGCGAGGAACTCCCCTGCCACAGGCCCTGAAAAGCCATGGTTCCACACAGAGCACTTCAGCCATACTGCAGTCCAAACAGATACATTCAACCCCATACACTTCTTCACACGACAAAATCCCAAATACATATAAACCTGCAAACTAAATACCCACCTTAAAATCCTGCAAACCTCCCAAATATCCTTTCTCTTAACGCTTTCTATCACCGCTATCACGAAAAGAAAAGCCATGAATTCTGTTGAAACGCTAAAGGTAAATGAGGAAAATGACTTGGGCACAATCGTCTCTGTTGCCCTAAAATCAAGTAAGCGATGCACAGAAGCAGTGAAAAAAAAAAAGCTAACAAAATTCTTGGATTTCTAGGTAGGGCCTTCGAATCCAAGGGCAGGGATATCATCCTACTTTTTACAAATCACCGATTCGTCCACATCTTGAACCCTGTGCTGAGTCTTGGTCACCTTACCTAAAATATGACATAAGACGGAAGCTTGACGTTGCACTCGCTCCATTCTAACACTGAATTATTCTGGGTCGAGAAACAAATCCGTGACGAGAGCAGATTAAGCGACGTGAATCTATGGAACTTAGAAAACAGAAGAAGGTGAAGAGGTGATCCGATTCAAGTATTCAAAATCATCAAAGGCTTTGATAATCTTGATCTATCAAGTCACATAAAACTAGATTCGCTGATCTACCTCGTAGCAATGGATACAAACTTGTAGGCAAAAGTTGTACTTCAAATGAGGTGAAGTGTTTCTGCTTCAACAGGACTGTTAAAAATACATGGAACGATTTGCCAGTTAGAGTGGTTGAAAGCAGTACCACAGATGCATTTAAGAATAGACTTGATAGATTTTTCGCTTCGCTACACCGACTTGCAATACCTAAGTCTCACTGACAAGTTGCAGGTTATTTGCTTTGAATCATCTAAATACTTTTGAGCTTTTACCACACCAATTTGTGAGTGTCTGATATCTTCCGTGGTCACAACCAGTCTCGAAATGACCCAGTGGTCTGTTCCCGTCTGAATTCCTTTGTATTTCATTGTATTTCTTTGTAAAATGTCTGCATCTCCCAAAAAGCCTACCATCGCAAACTCAACCCCTCTCACAGACGTGAATCCAACGTGCACCGACTTCAATAGCCCTGAAAATAGCCCATTTCCACTCATACCCCTACAGCCACACTCAGCATCACATACGACACATAATGCAACATCAAGACAAATGGCATAAACGAACTAAATTCCTTCAGTATCCTCTACAACCAGTTCATCAACTCCACCCTATACTAAGTCTTAACCCCTTGGTTACCCTACCACCTCAACAGCAAATGGAACAAAGCTGAAAACCACGCAAAACAAAGCATTCAAACAAACACAGTAAACAAACACACACCTACTAAATGAAACAAAAAAAAAATTCTTCCAACACAATCTCACTTCAGTATCTTTTTTGCACCGGTATTTGACACTTCCCACTCCACCCACTTCACGACCAGCCACCATCCCTCAAGTACAGATAAAAAGCTTGCATTTGCCTCAGCTTTAACATGCTTTACTTACAGATTCCCCCCCACGTCCCCTCCCCTCCCTTCCCTAACACACTCGACACTGAAATGCCACAACCACTGGGAGCACCACAAACACTGTAGCGACTACAAAATTCATAAACCATCGCCCTCCGGGGTAGGTGTTGGTGAACGCCACTCATAGCCAGACACACGTACGTACACCCACCTGAAAACTAATTGTCCCACGTGAAGTACGAATCACACACCTTCTCGTCTGCAATCTGGACACCATCGATCGCTGCTTCACCATTACAAGACAATAATTTACTCTATCACGAGACCCCCCTCCTGCCCAAGATACAACGTCACTACTGAACACACTGAACGTATATATATATAGTCTCGACATTCTTGCCTTCAGCCAAAGACGAATTACGCACACGGTCATGCACTAAGAAGACCTGTGGTCCTGCCCAGTCGACACGGACGGCCTCCGTGAAAGATGCGTATGTGTGTGTGTGTGTGAGAGAGAGAGAGAGAGAGAGAGAGAGAGAGAGAGAGAGAGAGAGAGAGAGAGAGAGAGAGAGAGAGAGTGTGTGTGTGTGCGTGCGTGTGTGTGTGTCTGGGTGTTCGGTGTGCTGGGGAAGTTTGTGAGGCGAGTCACCAGTTGTTGACGAAATGACACGGTTCTCGTGGCGGGCTCGAGTGAGAAGCGGGCGAGGCTGGTGGCTGAGTCTGGGGAGGGTACGGGAGGGGAGGGAACCACAAGGTACCCTGAAAAAAATAAGGTTGTCAGGCTGAGTAAAAGTGAGGGTGACAGGTAGGCTTGAGGGTGAGTCTGGAGGTAGCGGAGTGGACATGACAGCGGAAACAGCCATGGTGTATTGGGGAGGGCGAGGAAAGTCCTACATTTCCCTGCTACTGAACATAGGGCACCTTCAAGGGTGCAGAAGCTTCTGACAAAGGAGTCCACGAGTGACTCCAGGACCCTAGGTGTGTGTGTGTGTGTGTGTGTGTGTGTGTGTGTGTGTGTCGCTGTGCTTTACCGAACCCCGCCAGCCTGACCTTTACCGAAGCTGGATCATCGTCAGCTGCCGAGAGAGGGTATATAACTTCCGTCAGAGGGCAAATCACATTCAAGGCGTCTATCCTGCCACTGCTACTGTGTGGAGACCCGTAGTAACACGATACAAGGATGCGATATATTTCCTCGTGACCACAGTACAAACTCAATGCCCCATATTTGAAAGAATGCCACTATTTACAGTGGGATGCCCAATTACATAGATTTCCAGCTTTGTTTCCTCACGAGGTACACATGAATTTCCATTCCCAACAGCGTCCGTACAATCCACTGTAAAGGAGATCAACAGACAAGGTTGGAGTCAGCAGCAAATGCCAAGTCCACAATCGTGTGTGAGACATGATTCTTATAAGACGATCTCTCTCTCGACTTATGGAAGTGAACACTGTATATATGAAGTACGTACACTGAGAAGAGCTAAAACGAAGAAGTGATTGTACTGACCTAACATGCAATGATGCAACCCAGAAGGCTCGCAGGACACACACACACGTGCACCGCTCCTGAACTTGTCTTTGGAGACCTAACTAGCTGGGGATAAGAGACCTGAGGGCAATTCTTCTTACCTCCCGGTGGGGAAGACCTTTATGTAAGGCATCGGAGATTTTCCAACAGGCAGAACCATGCTGCTGGAACACATGGTATAAGGAGGCACTGGGGGCAAGCTGTGGTGGTGCGGTGTGGATGAAGTGCTACATCCATGATGAAATATCGAAGCGAATATCCGGCCCATCCAGTCTTGTGATGGTCATGCTAATCTACCGGTTACATCTGTATTTGTTGTGATGACTTCTATATCAGTCATGAGGAAGCTTCATGACTGTATGAGGGCACCTCACCACGGTACTTGGACAGCAGAGGAGTACATCTTATCCTGGATATTCTTATCACTGTCGCTAAATTGCTTAGACATAGATCACAGAGAGTGATAAGATTATCACATTTACTATGTGTTTCTACATGCCTAATGTTGTGACTCTAGTACAGTGGGAGGTGCAGTGGTTAGCATTACGACCTGAGTCAGCATGGACCAGCCCAGAGTCGAATCCGCATGGGTTCGAATCCTAGGCGTGGCAGTCGGCCTACATCCATCCCTGGTGTCCATCCTCATCTTCGGGGTGGCTACCCAGCACAGGCTGGTGTGTGTGTGTGTGTGTGCCCATATACAGAAGTAAAGACAGTACCTACATAGAACGTTAACAGACTATGTAACACGAGCGTAAACTCCTCGTAACACTGAAATGATCAACACCTTGCCCTTGTCCACTGTGCTCTGGTAATGATCGTGGGGGAAGCGGGACACAGATGTTTTCGACCCTGAGTGACCTTACACACCGTGTTTGTCCACGAATCACCCGACGTTCTTGACCATCCTGGGGGAACGCAAGGAGATGCTTCCTGACCTTCCCTCATAGCTCAGGTCCAGCCTTACACCAACACTGCACCTGGGCCCCTCAGATCCTCTGATCCCTGCCTGATCCCTCTAGTCTGTCGTGTGTCAACCAACCCTCACACTCTGCCCGACCCAAATTAGAACGGTTTAGTATTGTAGTCGAGCTGACTGGGATGAAACTACGTGGCATCTGCTTACTGATATCGAGTACTCTCGTCAACGCTCACGTTAGAGAGGGAGGAAAATAAAGCACTATTTCTCGAACCAATTCATCCATTTTATATTCCTTTCCTGCCAGTAAGTCTACCCTGCCTCTCCTCCCTAGTTCACCAGAGAGCGAACAAGCTAAATAAAGATCTTGGCAGCGTGACCCCTAGTCTCGCCATGCAACACGACGCCAAGAAAAACTAAAATTCCATCATGAACATCGTTAAAAAAAAAAGGATTGCCTTACACGCACCATGCTCCCTTCACGCTAAGTCCAACAGCACCAAATCTTCCTGGTGTTCAGCTAAACAATCCTGCTGTAGCCTTTTTTACAAACACCTTTTACACACACACACACACACACACACCTTAGTTACAGGATAAGGCTAATACCTCAACTGTCATGCTTGTATGGAACCCACTCTTTGTATTCAGTAATATTTTCCCCCCTTTTCACCCGATGCCAACAATCCTCCTCGCATGCCACACTCCAGGTCTTTTCCTCCTCCACACCGCTTGCTCCTCTCACCAACACCCATACGGAAGGCAACTCCTCCCGCAGGTCCTTTTTAGAATACCACGCACCTCACGGGTCACGATCCTTCGTGAGATTTTCAGACTTTCGCTTCGAGATGTTGCTTTCTTATCCCCTGGAGTTCCTACCCGTGTTTCAGTGAGGTTCTCCTCCATTCATGTAGATCGGTGACTCTCGCTCAAATCGAATATGAAGTCGAGGAAACTATCATATACAGACAACGTCTCTGTCAGCCTCAGAGACATGAACTGATCAACCAGATCAACACAGCTTGCGTGGTGTCCAGGCCTGCAGATCTCTCGTTGCCTTCACTCCTACTGTTGAAGGAGTTCTTGTACAACGTCAGTGGATATCATGTTGCTGCCCCGGAGATGTCTGTCATTGGTGACAATGTTTATCTTCACCTCTCCATTGCACAGCTATTCGTGAACTAGAAAACGGATGCTATTTCAACTATCTCTTCTCCTCACTAACGTTACTCAAGGTATGTTTTTGTTATTGTTTCATAATGCACTTCTCTTTAATAACTATGTATCGTCCTGTTCTCACTTAACAACGACCTCGTAATAACTATGCGTCGTACTGTTCTCACTTCTCGTAATAACTATGTATCATACAAACTCCAGTGCAGTTAGCGACAGTGTTCATACGGGTCTCTGTCTGTCTGTCTGTCTGTCTGTCTCTCTCTCTCTCTCTCTCTCTCTCTCTCTCTCTCTCTCTCTCTCTCTCTCTCTCTCTCTCTCTCTCTCTTCTCCCCTAAGCAGACGTGTACCCACCTCCCATTCACATTACCTCTGCATCACTCCCGTAAATAATGCTCTCACAAACGTCACCCAAGCGGGGAACTTCCTGCACTGTAACATCTGACGCGAGTAAACTTTTAGCGCCATTAACTTTTCGTAAACAAAGTTCAATCAAAAGACACCACAACCGCAGATTCGCATAGGAACGAACACATCTGTAAAATGGTTAGAAATGCATTCCGTTGTTGGTTCACATTTAGGGAGATGGATTCTAATCCTCCTTACATCTTCTTGAGAAATATTCAATCCCAGTTTCATCTTTTGTCGTATTGTCAAGGCTCCCACGTAGTTCATTCAGTTACTCCTTACTTGAGAGGAACCAGACTCACTACATGTCTATGTGCAGTATATATATATATATATATATATATATATATATATATATATATATATATATATATATATATATATATATATATATATATTATCCCTGGGGATAGGGGAGAAAGAATACTTCCCACGTATTCCCTGCGTGTCGTAGAAGGCGACTAAAAGGGGAGGGAGCGGGGGGCTGGAAATCCTCCCCTCTCGTTTTTTTTTTAATTTTCCAAAAGAAGGAACAGAGAATTGGGCCAGGTGACGGTAGTCCCTCAAAGGCCCAGTCCTCTGTTCTTAACGCTACCTCGCTAATGCGGGAAATGGCGAATAGTTTGAAAGATATATATATATATATATATATATATATATATATATATATATATATATATATATATTCTTTTTTTTTTTTTTCATACTATTCGCCATTTCCCGCGTCAGCGAGGTAGCGTTAAGAACAGAGGACTGGGCCTCTGAGGAAACATCCTCATCCAGCCCCCTTCTCTGTTCCTTCCTTTGGTGTTACCCAGGGCCTTTCTACATGCTCCCGCAGCATAAGGCTGCGCTCCTTCCAGTAGCAGGGAAATGGAGACGTCTTTGGACCGAGAAATTCTTTGACGAGCCTGCTCCAGTGATACAGTCTTACTAAAGGTGACTTTTCATTCTGGTGGAACCTTGAAGAGGCAGAGTCCGGTAATATATATATATATATATATATATATATATATATATATATATATATATATATATATATATATATACATACAAACGACGAGGCTCACCATGCGACAAACCATGATTCACTACACTCCATCAGCTTTCACAATCCTCGTCTCTCCAGCTACGTGAAGCTGGATCTGTCTGGTATCACTGGAGGTGATGTAAACTCGTGGACAAACGTTTTACTTCGAATGTGGTGAAGAACGTTTATAACAACATATGGTGGACTGATCTTGTTACAGAGGCAGGTGAGGGGAACACCAACGATACGTTTACGTACAGATCTGACAAAAACGTCGCTTCATTTCCCATGACCGACACCGTAAAGTAGGGGTTTCCAGTACTAACTATAAAGTAAGATCACCATTACCATTAAGAAATTTGTCTCACACTGACGCTTGCCAAATCTACCCAGACACCAAGAGTCGTACTCGTTGTTCCGAAATTCACTGAACCCATCCGGGTAGATAAGCAATTTTTTGTTTTTTCACCTTGTGTATATCAAACACCAGTGTTGTTACCAGGTCTTGCCACACTAGCTTTAACTCACTGTCATTTCAGAGTTCAGAAATTTTTCTTTAAAGTAATTCAGATGCGATTCTTTCTAGTTCATTTACAGTGACTGAATATAAGCCACGAGATGATGATTGTGTGTGATTAACTGAAAAGTTACGAAGGAAGTTAGAAAAACGTTTTAATATGTAAACTTTGTGTCTGGATATCCTCTCTTGTATTACATGTAATAATATGATGTTACAGTCTAATTTGTACGGCCTGTCTAAGAGCATCGAATTCTAACATTCTGATGTTTGGCTTCATTTCTGGTCTTATCTACTGCTGAAAATCTATTAGGGAATTGGTGTACTACAACGGACGTGCCATCATGAGGACAGTGGTTCGTTCCAGACTAAGAACAAGAGAAGGCGTAGCTTTTACCCTGAGATGACGGGAATGTTTTAGTATTGAGGAATGTGATGGTTTGCGTAAGGTGTTGTGTTTGGAAGGACCGAACATTGTGATGACTAACCCTACAGTTCCTGGCTGTAGTACCAGTAGACCTGTGGTTACATGGGTTCTGTCAAGTATGTGGGCAGCTCCCATCACTGTAAGTGCCGCTGAGCCATCTGTGTTGTTTAGTTTCCCCCCCCCACACCTGTAGTGAGAGGTCACTGCATGCCCCTACCAATGGTGCTGCTCGAGTCCTCCCTCGTTAAGGTGGTTGGTGGTGAGCCGTCGTCCCAAGGTATATATCTAGTTCGTCCAGTGAAGCAAACGCTGAGGGACACGTAGTTAGGTCCCTCCTCAGTCACACAGCGGTATCGGTAAACCACATCGGCTTTAGCTAGAAAGTCTTGCTTGATCTGCATTGCGGTTGTTACGCATGGCAAGGCTGCTTGATGCGGTGCTCGTGTAGTTAATGACAACTCCAAACTAACGGGTATTTTTCATGAGGGTAAAAGCTTTAGCCAGAGTTTCCCTGACAGCTGTCTTATCCAGCCACTGCGCCGCGGGGAATCCACTGGAGCGATACACAATATTTAAAGTTGCCGCTCCGGCTGGTACGTAAACGTTGCTTGAATGTCTTCAGACTGGCATCAGAACTGATGTTAAAGAGAAGCCGTTGTCGACGATGCCCCTGGCATATCGTCAGTAGCACTCGGGTCATGAGAGTCCACGAGAAGCACATTGCCAGGACACTTTCCGTCCTCATTCCAACAGCGGCTGCCATCCGTCCGTCTGTCTCCCGTTACGATCCTCTCTCCATCTAATGTTACACAGACGTCCAGGATGGGGTGTCTGCTTGATTCTCCTTCCCTCGCTGAACTACAGACCTGGTTCTTCTTCCACCTTCTCCATCCACTGCTCTAGGAGGTTCTCGCTGTCTGTGCACACAAAGACATCGTCGACATGTCAGCAGAAGACGTGGAGATTAATACCTTGCTGGTCTAGTAACCTGCTTTCTTCGTGGGGCATGAACTCCCGTATGAGCAGGATATTTAACGAACCCAGCGCCATGTGAACAACTACTGTACCTACAGGTAATTCTGATTGTTTCTATTTACCATTAAACCCATAATGATTTTGTATATTTCATCTAACAACCTCACTACCATAGCCCCAGGAGAAGCAGGCGGCTCATATCACAAAGTTTTAAACAAATGTCTTTGCTAAACTAATTACCCAGATAACCAACCACCTAATTGACCATGAAAGCCTTCAGAAGCCACCTGTCTCGTCTTCGTACTTCCACAAACTTCCTTAAAAAAAGAGAGAGTATTTCCCTCTAAAGCCTCATCCAGGTAACATACTCGACCAGTTCCATACACTTAAAGGAACGTTTTTGCCAACAGCCACACACCGGGAGACCGTCTCTCACGTAACTGATATGAACTCATGAATATCAGCCAAGTTTCATTATCGTCTGGCAACAGCTGCATCATCACGGATGTGAGAGCCAACATTCAGTGATGTACACAGGTAACCTAACACTGGATGGAAAAAAATTTCCCCCCTTTTCTTTTTAGCTTGTTATAATTGTTGGTTAACATTATATATGTATGAGGCTAGATTGATTTATGGTCGGGTAAAAAGGGAAAGAAGGGGAAAAAAAATCTAAAAAAAAAAAAAGGTCGTCGAATTGACCTGTAACATTCGAAGGATAACTGAGAATTTTTGAAACAGGACCTGAACTTTACATTCACAGAAGGGCGAAAAAATGCAATTCATTTGAAGATTCTTTTTCAATCATCAGTTGTTGGTCCACGGGGATGGAGCGCACAGAAAGATGGGAGGGAAAAGAAGACACGAATATTTAAACCAATCGCTGAATATGGCGAGAAAAAGACCCCGTTATTTTCATGCTATATGGCGTGAGTTGACACAAACACTGAGCCAGTCCTGTCCTCGAGGATATAAGAAAAAAATATGGAATTTCTTATTGTTGAATATATTCGTGTTCGTAGCTGCTGGCATGCAGGCCAGTGCGATGCAAGGGCGTAGCCAGGATTTTGGTACTGGGGAGGCTCCTCACCACTGTATGAACACCACCTTCCCGCAGTCTGCCTTCCCTTTCCATCCCCAGTGGTGCTTACAACCCTGTCACGTGTGCAGTACACCGACCTGACCAGAGCTGTATTGAGCGTACATCATCCCCTCTCCCCACTCAACATCCCGACTCATCATCTTTGACCCTGAATGACCTGGACTCTTGAGTTACGACACATGACCTCAACTGACCCAAAGTTGGTCTCTCACTGTGACACTCCGGTGCCGACTGGCATCAGGGTTGGCGGGATCTCGGGTCATTCCGGTCTGGACTTGGATGCACCGTCAACCTAAACATTGGTTACGATCCGCTGAAGTGTGGCGTCTGCAGACGGCATCCACAAAATGCCACACTTGGCGATTATCAAGAATTTCTGGAAAGCGTAACTGTACAAGCGTTGATGTTTACATCCATCCTTCCCCCTGGTTTGGATCTGTCCAAAAACACCAGTAAAATCCCCACAAGACAACAGCTTTCTTTCTCCAAAGTATCTGACGTGGCACGAACAAACTTGCCCCAGTCATGACCGTCTCGAATGACAATGAAACTGAACGAAGAAATTCATCAGACCTCCTCACGTGTGTTTGTAGACCTGACACTAGAGGGACAGAAAGGTTGTAAGAAGAAGAAAATAAGAAAGAAGGATAAGAATCCCTCAGCTGTCGGACCTTCACACACAAGCAAGCTATGGGGGGCACCAGCCAGCCACACGCTACCACGAGCAGCTGGGACGCAGTTAAGTCGACACCTCGTGAGAGCGGTATCCGAGATGATACATGAAGGGCAGGGAGAGGGCTGCTCCATGACGGCGGTGGAGAGAGAGAGAGAGAGAGAGAGAGAGAGAGAGAGAGAGAGAGAGAGAGAGAGAGAGAGAGAGAGAGAGGAGAGAGAGAGAGAGAGAGAGAGAGACTGCCTGGAGGCTTTTGACTTCAATCAGGCTAGCAAAGTGGAGGAGAACCCACCCACGCCAGGTATGAGAGCAGTACCTCACACTGTGGGGAACACCACACCTGTCAGTATGAAGTCGCTGCTCACATGTAATCACGGCACCTAACAAAACCACCATCTTTCCGAAGGCAGACTTTGTGATGTGGATCCAGTGGGTCTTCCAGGACAGTGTGGAGTATAGTGTTCAGCCACACATGTGAGTTACTGTAGGGTTATAACTGTGGTCGTTTGAAACTGTAACTTAGCGAGTGACATTTAGAGGAAGACATTGGTAATAACTGTGTTCCACTGATGTTTTACTCAACCAGATCACTGCTTTCACACATCCCGAGATGTTGCAGGTTCAAATTATGTCAGGAGATGTGTTCAGAGAGTATAGGGTTACAAGATGAAGACGAAAGAGCATCTATGGAGTGAAAAGTATAGACGACAGGACACAGCCATGTGTTAAAACACATGCATCTTACCTAAACTCTCGGTCAAAAAAACAAAAAAACAAGTCAAGTTGTCACGCTAGGGAAACAAACAGCAGCTCACACATGGGGGAAAGTATCGTTAACTTTCAAACTGAGTTGAGGTTGTGAATTTCCTGGGCCCGAGGTGTGGGGCGGAAGGCAACACGGGTCTCGTAAAATTGTTTTACGCTTCTCTGAAGGTAAACAAGGATCCTGGGAAATCAGGACCGCCACAAGGAGTTCCGATTGTATCCTGCGTTTTCTCTGAAGTCTTAAAGTATGTGTTGACCACCTTGCACGTACCTTATTCGATCTATTCATATCAAGGAAGATATCCTTTTGCCTCAAAGACATGTTCATCATAAATTTACAGTTTTCACGAGAGCTTCCCTTGGAACACGGTTTCAAAATAGCCTCACGTGTACGGTCATTTTGCCCACATATCATGCTGGGGTGATGTTTGTCTATAACTCCTTAGCTTTATGAACATCATTATACAAGGGATTATCAGCTAACCTCCTTTGCTTGATGAATACAAAAACTGTGGCAGATCCAGTTAAGGCTAAAGTTAGAATGAGAAATTCAACATCCCTTCGTCTATACATATTAAGACCGAGATAGTCAATATCATAAGCCTAAAGGACCCGGTTTTTCTGGCTAAAGACCTGAAGGTCTGAGTTTGTTATGGTCACGGACGTGAAGGGTCCAATCATTACGACCACGGACCTGAAGAGTTCAGTTGTTACGACTCCGTACGGACTGTTACGACTGCGGACCTGAGGGTCGAACTGTTACGACCACAGGGTCCAGTCACTACAGTCACAGGCTTGAACGGTCTGGTTGTGACGTGTAGACTTGAATTATAACACTCATATTAACAGACTGTCATATTCACAGGCCTGGATCAGTTATTTCTAACGTGAAATTCAGCATGAGGTTTCAAAGTAATTACGACAGGGCACGTCATCAGTTTGCATGAGTTTCCTTACAGCAAAGAGACGGTGGAAGGTAAAGAGCAATAATTTACGTTGGCCGTGGCTCTCTCTCTCATTCTCGGGCGAATCCAGTATCATCCTGAAGAGCTGGGAAATCCAGGGAGGGTCAGGGAGCGTGGGCAGCAAAGGCCCTCGCTCAAAAGAATGTTCAGGGCAGGTGACATAATCGCCAGGAAAAAAAAACAGATAACAAAGGATCGAGAATCCTACATCAAGTCACACGTTGCGACAGTCGTGTGTGATACTACGCTACTTTTTCCCCGGGTTCACGTGAAGATGATGAGGTCGAGTACACACACTGTGATAAACATGAGAGGAAAATGGCTGTTGGGTTGCTCCAGTACACTGGCGCGGTGACTGTGGTACCGATCTGGTGGTGGGTGACTCGGAGGTCGCGAGATCGAATCCTCCCTCGGTGGAAAGGAAGCTGAGCTGAGTGGACGAGAAGGGCGGTAAAAGGGGAGAGAGGATCGCTTGTTTTCCACCCTCCTGAAGGAAAGGAAATGGGAAATTGAGGAAGTTATGGCATCTGTCAAAACTTGCGGGGCTTTGCACAGCCGTGCGGAGGGCTAAACACCACAGGCGTGGAGCAGTCACAGGACACTCTCGCATGGAGAGGTACAGGTAATATGATGCGTGAGGTGTGGCTGTAGGTGTGATTTCTATGGCGCTTATTCAGGTCAGACAGGGACGTCAGTGAAGGTTCTTCAAGCACTGATGGACAACGCAGGATGCAGTCGGTGGTAGCAACGGCAGGACACCCGGTAAGAGGCACATATGGTGGAGTGGTCGTGTGTTTATCTCCGTGTGGTGCACAAGTTCCTATCACCCGGGGAGGGGCAGATGGCCCGGTGTCTCCTACACACCGTCATTAACCAGCAGAGGTTGACGCTCGCTCTCCCACCCTCACTAACCCAGTCCTTCTTCCTCTTTACCTAACCTAACCTATGAGTCTTTCACAATTCCCTGTAGCTTACCTTGTGCATTAGTGAGTGTATCGTCTTTTCACTCTACTCTCACTCAAGAACATCTATGTCCTTATGTCCCCTCGGCCCAATGTCTTATAGTACAAAACCTGTCAAATGCTCCGCCAGCATCAACGTCTGCCATGCCAGGGTATATGCCACACACAAATTATATCCCCGGCACAAATCCAGTATACTCCCTCTACTTCTGTTCCATTCTACTGTATCTCACCGGCCCATGATGTGACCCTTACTATAATCCACTTGCAGACCCGAGGTGTCATGGGTCAGGAGACGGGAGGTGTCATGGAGTCAGGAGACGGGAGGTGTCATGGAGTCAGGAGACGGGAGGTGTAATGGAGCCAAGAAGGTAGTTGACAGGCTTATTTTCTCTTACTGCAAAATGATTAATCAACCTAACGTAAATAACTGCTTGTTACGTGAGCTTCCGAGGGAACAATGAACAGCCACACCAACGAGGAGGATACAGCCACACACTGACGTCATCTGAAATCCACTAATTAGCGTTCTGAACGACCCAATAATACATTATGTTGTTTATCAGCTGCCGGCATATTAAGAAATACGTTCCTCATTTTCTTTCCAACCCTAAAACAAAAAACAAACAAAAAAAAAAAAAAAGGGCAGAGAAATACATGTCTTTCAGGTTGTGTATGCACGTAAAACAATAATGCAAATACGATAAAATTCATTGCCATCGATAAATGGTAAAATTGGATTGGCTTATAAAAATCTAGACTTACAAGCCAATCAGTGGAGCTTCTGAGGCTAGTCAGCGCTCTTAATATAGATCAAAATATTCTATCTTACGAATATATTATCAAATAAAAAAATACTATAGATATGGCGTCCTGTATATATATATATATATATATATATATATATATATATATATATATATATATATATATATATATATATATATATATATAAATGGCGTCCTAGCTACGTCTCTTCGTTGTATATCAAATGACTGTTATACTTCTTTCTTGTATCTCCCCTGATGATGTGATTATTACACGAAAGTGCACTTGGGAACTTAGTGTGTTTCAAGAGAGAGAGAGAGAGAGAGAGAGAGAGAGAGAGAGAGAGAGAGAGTATATATATATATCTATCAAGAGGATTTAGGCTACAAAACTCAGTAATACTTGCAAATCATCTTTTCCAAGAAATCTCATTTTAATTTGTTTGTTGACCCGGGTAATCATCACATGCGTTCTCTCTGACTTTAATTGCTCTAACTCTAAACCAATAAGCTTATAAAGTTAGAGACGATTATAATCATTAATTCATATTCATCATAATTGCCGTCTCCCGCGTTAGCGAGGTAGCGCAAGGAAACAGACGAAGGAATGGCCCAACTCACCCAAATACACATGTATATACACAAACGCCCACACACGCACATATACATACCTATACATTTCAACGTAAACATAAATATATATACACAGACATATACATATATACACATGTACATATTGATACTTGCTGCCTTCATCCATTCCTGTCGCCACCTCGCCACACATGTAATAACATAATCCCCCTTGCGAGGTAGGGCTAGGAAAAGACAAAAAGGGCCACTTCATTCACATTCAGTCTCTAGCTGTCATGTAATAATGCACCGAAACCACAGCTCCCTTTGCACATCCTGGCCCTACAAAACTTTCCATGGTTTACCCCAGACGCTTCACATGCCCTGGTTCAATCCATTGACAGCACGTCGACCCCGGTATACCACGTCGTTTCAATTCACTCTATTCCTTGCACGCCTTTCACCCTCTGTATGTTCAGAGAGAGAGAGAGAGGCAGACAGACTGCCACCAGCGTGGGGGAGGGCTCAGGTGGTAGCGTATTGACCCCTCCCAATACCCCAGCTGACTCAAGTAATACCCCCGTCCCCTGCCCTTGGAGCAACAACCCATTAGGTAGTAGGTTGTTGAGAGCAGGGTGGTACTACCGTCCTGACTGAGCAACGTTAAAGTGGTGGCCGGAACCATCTTACACTCTCTATGTTAGGATTGCTGGTCTGACTTTCTGTCTCATCAACACGGGACTACCGGGCTACTCCTGCCATCTTCTTGCACCAAACACCTACTCAAACCTCACTTATTTTCTTCGTATGTGTATCCTTGCCATCTCCTGTCTGTTCAAACGTTTTCAAATGTAATAAGAGAGTCCAACAAACCTATAGCGTCTAGTCCCTGACATCATGTAGTGCTAAGAATCTCCGGGTTTCCGCCTGACTCTACTGCCAATGAGAAGGAGGCTCAGACAGCAGTAGTACCGGCCCCTTCCATGACCTTTCCCACTCTGATAGATCTTCCTCTTTTTCTCTTCACCAAACCAACATTCGTGGTCTCTCTAGCAGCCTTTCAGCTGTTCAGTCTAATATCTTAGTATAACACTCAGTTGTCCAATGATGTTCGCACTAATCCCTTTCTCATACCCAACCGACTATAACCTCCACTCACGATCCCGGTTCAGAGGCGGTGTCTGTGGTTATTCTAACATCAACACACCTGAGAAGGAGGCTCAGACAGCAGTAGTACCGGCCCCTTCCATGACCTTTCCCACTCTGATAGATCTTCCTCTTTTTCTCTTCACCAAACCAACATTCGTGGTCTCTCTAGCAGCCTTTCAGCTGTTCAGTCTAATATCTTAGTATAACACTCAGTTGTCCAATGATGTTCGCACTAATCCCTTTCTCATACCCAACCGACTATAACCTCCACTCACGATCCCGGTTCAGAGGCGGTGTCTGTGGTTATTCTAACATCAACACACCTGTGGCACGCCTCGAGGACCCCGAGTCCTCAAACTCTTGACGTTATGTGGTTCAAGGTCCGTCTTCTAACCAACATTTTTCCTCTGTTATGCCTATTGCTCTCCTAATTCTTCAAATTTCATATCCTTCTTTGACTACCTAAACTCCTGCTATGAGGCTGTGACATCCTCTCACCCGCAGGCTTCGATCCTCTGTCTACGGAAATTCACCGTATAGGGAAAGGCTGAATTCCTCTCATACGGATGGAAGGGAATTGAAACCCTCACGTTCTCCAGTCTATATGATCTAGAGCAAAGTATCTCCCACCACACTCAAATTCCTGACCGCAATGACCACTCTCCTAATATTCTGGATTTGTCTTTCACCTCTAATCCTTCGCGTTGGGGCTACAAAATCTCATAAATGTACCTATTATGACGGCACCTCCCCCTTCAGCAGAGCCTTCTAAAAGCAAATACTGTCACCTCAACAAAGGTGAATGAAATAGCTTGCGAAAATTCTTTTCTTACTGTCTCTTGTGGTGATGTTTCTGTTTCCGCCAAATGCAGAGCAGAGGTTACTGTTCCGGGAATGGATGTATTCATCCTCTCTTCCTCCAAGACGACATCCTCTTCCAGTCCGTAGTTCAACCGTTCCTGTCCTGAGGACATTCAGGCAAGGGATTGGTCACATCGGGCTTGGAAAAACTCTCCTTTCCTTGACACTCATTCGGCATTTATCACTGTCCGTAATCACTGCAAATACGTTACCCGCGAGGCAAAGCGTTCTTTATTCCATGGAAGTGCGATAACCTCTCCTCTTCATCTACTGATGAATCTTTCTGGTCCTCAGCTACAGGCATCACTAACAACTTCTATCGCTTCACCTTTCCTTCACTTTTCCGTTCTGACGGTACTATAGCTGTCTCTCCGTGGAGAAAGCAATTCTCTTTAGTTCTCTTTTCTCATCTATAACTCCACCTTGGACGACTACCTTCAAGACCCAGTTTCTGCCCCTCTCTCTTTCGAACTTTCCTCTACTTTCCTCTCGTTCGACTGTTCTGTAATTCCACCACTTAATACAGTGAACATATTTGGTATTACTGTAACGTCTCTTTCTTGGAAACCCCACATTGCAGAAATAGATAAGTCTTCCTCTAAGATAATGCGAGTCCTGTTCACATGTCGAAATTTCTTTTCGTCTAAACAGTTGCTCCGTTTGTATAAAGAATTGATCAGTCCATGTATGGAGAACTGATCTTACATTTGGGATGGTTCTAGCTGTACATCATTAATTGAAAAGGTTGAGTCGAAAGCGGCCCGAATCATCAACTCTCCCAGGTTAAGTTCCAAACTTGACCCTCTTTCCTATGCCGCAATGTTAGTTTACTTTCCCTCTTCTATAGGCGTTACTTTGGTTTTTGCTCCCGAGAGCTGGCTGCTTGTGTGCCCCCACCACTAGCTAGACCACGCAATACTCAGCAAGCTGCTGCGTCACATGATTACTGTGTGGCCCTTGGCTACTGAAGGGTGGGCTGTTATGATTTGTTTCTTTCCTTACATCTCGAAGTTTTGGAACTCTACATTCTGACGTCTCTCTCAATAACTACGACCAAGCAAGTTTCAAAAGAAAGTTTTCTCATTCACCCCAAAGTCAGTAAATATTTTCCCTTGTCTTTTTTTTCCCCCTTTAATTAACCTCTCTATATTTCAATTAAGTCCCAGGCTTGATGTGGACTTTTTTTTTCAAGACTGGACCCTCCAAAGTACGAAAACGAAAAAAAAAAGAATAAAAAAGAAGATAAAAGAAAGAAGATTCCGAACCACTAGGGTTCCTAATAGCTCATGTTGTGGTGTGATACCAAAGGTTTCTGTCTTACAGCCACCAAGATTTCTTTCAACCTTCATTAGTAACTAAAGGATGCCGGGCCGTTTCTCTGAGCCAATTAGTCTGTTGGAAGACCGTATGCTTCTTGTTCCTTGAACGCCTGTGTTTTTATAAATCATTACCAAGCCTGGCTGAGTCTCAGGTTTAATTATGGGTTCTCGTTACGGGAATGCTTTCAAATCACATCTCCATGGTAGGTACGTTGCCATCAACCATGAGCAGAGTCTCCGTCCTCTTTTCACGGGGCTGTTGTAAGCCCAGGCTCGTCTGCGGATGGGATATCGAACCAAGTTTCAGAGTACAGAACCCTGAGAAATGTGCAATGAAACTCCTCCTGTGGTTGTTGCTAAACGTCATGCAGGTGAATCTCGTGATGCACACGTTCCCCACAATGTCGCTGGATGCCATTATCTTCTGTTCGCTAAACCCTCGCCTTTTTAGCATGATGATACGACCCTCAAGCACGACGGTATGACCCTTGAGGACGACGGTACGACCATTGATGCTTCTGCCACTCTGAGGGTCAGGTTTAAAGTCACGCCGTCACACCCAAGGGTCGTTCTGTTGTGCTCAAAAGGGATCAATATCCCCTGTACACAAACTCTCTCAGTCAATCCAAGTTCCGTATCAACATGAGACTAATCTACAAATGATTTGAATAAAAATGCGGTTTTACGATACTGGGATTTGAACATCCATCCATATATATATATATAATCTCGGTCCTCACCACAGTCGTGGTCTCCACCACTGTCGTAGTCCCCACCACTGTCGTAGTCCCCACCACTATCGTAGTCCCCACCACTGTCTTAGTCCCCTCCAATGCCTTGGTCCCCACTACCGTCGTAGCCTACACCACTATCTTAGTGCCCACAAGTGTACGTGTCCAATATTTTCATATTTCCCACCACTAGTCCCCAACACTGTCTTAACCTTATCAAAATCCCACACATTTCTGTCTCAGGTCCTGCCAAGATTTCATGCCCAGCATGTCTCCCATCCTCTATCTGTGCCACAAGCCTCGACTTTACGTATATTTACCCCATCAGTATGTCACCATGTTCTTTTGACTGCTGTTCTGTCACTGCAACACTGGTGTCGTTTGGAGGGAATTTTGTAGTTAGTACCCAGGGTGCTACAGTACCACAGACATGCCTCTTATTAGGCGAACCTTCTCTTACAGCAACGTGGTAATGAATGGGATTGACTGCACGGACTGGTAGCAGTGGTCATAAATTGGATCAATTGGTCAGAGGATATTCGGGTACTGGAGGCTCCTTGCATGTTCCCTGTTCTTACAATCTTCCATCAATCATCAGTACGTGTGGCCGTCGGAGGGCAAAGATCTGTGGTAACTGACGACATCCACAATAACAAACAATCAATCACTTTCCCGTAGAAGGGGGAAACAAAAGAGAGACTATTTTGCATCGGTGTCCATCATCTTACAGAACGGTATGATGGGCTGTCTGTTCAGAACGCTCGCCCTAATGTGTAACCACAGACACACGACGAGGAGTTCTTTTTCCTTTTGTAGGATCAATTACCCACCACTGCCGGCATATTCATCGCCACCTCACCACCTCCAGTGTCATCATCTTCCTCTTACAACACCCACTCACCATACCCAGTGTCACCATATTCACTCACCACAGCCAATGTCACCACCATATTCCCCATGACTGTTCATACACTCACCGTTCACCACGTCAATGGTTTCAAATCCCATATTTCACTGGTCTTTTGTTTTAAGTTGGCCTCTGTGACTATTGCTGTTCCGTCTTCCACCTATTGCGATCAACAACGCTGCTGTGAGCATCGTCACTGTGACTATCCCTACTACCATACATCACGTCACCATTTCTAGTCCATATCCCCAACCCACCCAAGTCACTGTCCCTTCCGTCACTTTCCTCTAATCGTCATCTCATTCCCCAACTCATTTTCCGCTGTCCCCCCCGATCACTGTCTCCACCTCACCGTCTCATGGTTCCCGCTCTCTCCAGACCCCAATGTCACCAACCCAGCAAATCGTGTAACCATAATATCTACGTCATCTGCATCAGTCCCATCTGCTTGTTACCGTCGCCAGTGTACCAGACTCGTCTGCCAGTCCCTCCAAACCCAACACAGTCCCCTCTGCCAGTCCCACCCGACCCGTTGGTCCCCCGAGGCGGCACCCCTTCTCACCCCACCCTCAAACCTGCGACAGAGCAGAAGCTACGTCGTAGTCCTGTTGCGTCTCTGGTGACGGCGGTGAAATGTAATAACAGTCATTCGCCGTCTATGAGGGCAATTAAGCGACAATCTGGCCAGAAACGGCATAAACACGACCGCTGGGAGGTGCGAACTGCTGATCCGTGAAGATGATTCATGGGAAGGGAAATCAGGGGTCTGGGGGCTCCCCAGAGGACGTCAGAAGGTTGGGTTGGCTGTTGGAGGAGGAGGAGGAGGAGGGGAGGCACGTAAAATCAAACTTGAAGTAAACTTCAGCCTTCGTCGTGGATTTTAAACGGTTGAAAAGAGAAAACGAAGGCTTGTGGGGAGACTAACTTAACTGCTACTATCGGCGAACGTTAAGTCCTCATTTAATCATGATATATCTTCCATATCCACAAATTCTCCAGAATACATAATGCTCCATCACAGATTAGAGTTCAGAATCTTTGAAGTCCCTACTTCCATCAGTGCTATCTAACTGGAATGTTCACTGGTGCAGTGTGTCTCTTACCTGCAACGATGTAGGTAAGATTCCAGGATACAGCCATGGCTCTAGAGGCCACTAACTGAGGACACTGGCTACATCATCGCCACACACACGCCCACGTCACACTGATCACGAAGATCCCCACCAACCACATCCCTGCTGGATCTGCCGTAAGGAGGACCACCAGATATTGCTCTGTTTTTTCTCTTGCTTAAGAGGATCATAATCTACATCCAGCTTGTCTAAACTGCAAGGAATATCGCAGGAGTCTCCATGCCAGATGCTGTGTTAAAAGGAAATAAAAAAAAAAAACTAAAAAAATCTAATAGAAAAAAACCTAATCCTGTGAGGTCCACAACAAGACAAACGAAGCTGGAATTATATTACAGCAGGACACCAAGACTGCTTTACAAGAAACAAAAGATGAAACAAAAACGAAACATTAAACAAAAACATGCTCGACCTCCCAAAGAGCATGTCATTTAAGACAATGACTGTTGTAAATGCACCCACGTCTGTACAATGCCGTCACGCCAGCCAGGATCCTTCAAAAATGCAGCCAGACAGCAAAAGCTGGAAGTGTACTGCTTGCTTAATGCAACTTTCCCAGAGGACGCTCCCTCTGTACAGATCTGCATTCTGTCTAATGGGGAACTGCTGGCTGAAGACATCTGCTTACCCAACTGACGAAGATCAAGACACAAGAGAACCACCAGTAGATGGTGAAGATGAGGAGAACGAGAGAGATGAACCGCAGTCACTACCCAAACCCGAATAAAAACATCTAGTGAGCAAGGACGTATCCTCACAAAGGTCACGTAGATATACTCCCTCCCACTCGATGCCCAGAACCCCTACATCCTTCTGCAGGAGGCAGAAGAGGGAGGCACCTCACCTCCCACTGTCTGGACGGAGAAACTGATGAAGGATACAGATGAAGGAAAAAAAAATCAAATCTATTTACGAAAACCCAAGAACTGATGCATTCAAAACACAAGACCTACTGATAAAAGAACACTTAATCACCAAAGAACACACAGTACAGAAGATTGATTCGATCGTATTCAAGATGATCCACTACAACGTTTAGTTTCAAGACATACATGATAACAACCATATGTATAAAGAACATAACCAGCATACACGCAACAATAAATGACTCAAACAAAATCACATCAGCAGTGACACACCGTATACCATCATCACACGAAAGAACCTTCCCACATCATTACCTGACGAAGGATCAGAGATCCTAATTCACAACAGCTCAGGTCTCACAGTGGGTAAATCGGGAAGTAAATGCGCACGAGTAACACACAAAATCACAGCTGAAATAACCGCCGAGAAATAGCATGGCCGTGATATCTATAAACATCCTTCACCACGGTGCAGTAACATGGACACTGCTTAACAGGGGCAGTGTTGGGAAGCCTACATCGGAACCTCGACCCTGAACTCGACCTTGCTTGATATACCAGCCATAAAGATAAAGAGATGATCCCATCTGTCGTATACACAGTGTGCCAAGCTAACAAGTTAGGAGGAGAAGCCCACGGCGGTCTGGCAAACAACGACAGAAAGTAATGAATATCAAACATAAAATCACTGACAGTTTTGAGGGGAATCACATAGCTATAGGTATCACTACGACCAAAGGGCCGATCATCAGAGCCACACGAGACTCGCCATCCAGGCGTCCATACGTGTCTTAACGCGCCTCACGACGATTTGGGACATGGTAACAACAGGGCAACTGGCAACTCTACCAATTAATGAACAACGGAGAAATATGACATCTATTGAGAATCCGTGTGTGTGTGTGTGTGTGTGTGTGTGTGTGTGTGTGTGTGTGTGTGTGTGTGTGTGTTTATGCAGAAAAGAGCCAAGTCATAGTACTTATATACATGGTTGAGACAGGGCAACAGTATCGTAAGACACAAAGTAGTAATCACAGACACACACACACACACACACACACACACACACACACACACACACCACAGACACACACACACACACACACACACACCCACCACACACACCCACCACAGACACACACACACACACCCACCACAGACACACACACACACACACACACACACACACACACACACACCCTCCCACACACAGACATGACTGATTAATGACATTTCATTTCATCATAAGTTGTATGCAAATATTTCACGCTTATGTATGCAAATATCAAAAAAAGGAGCAACGTAATTACAAGCCTCCACACCCACGAAAAGCTACGCGCACGTTCAAGAAGCAAGGTGTACACGCGACAGCATGAATAACACATATTGAGGATATTTCTCATGACTTCTTTTTCGCACCAGTGTGAGGACTCATAGACCACAACACCCCACACTCGCTCACACAGCCAGAAACCTTTACGACAACCCAAACCAGCTACAGACGCGACCCACAGTGAAGCTATGCCATACTCACAGGACCGGACAACGCACACATTGCCGTGAACTGACACGCTTGGTGAGTCACTTTTAATTGAGACACCATGGGTCGGGTCAGTTGGGAGTTACATGCTACAGAGGGCGTGGGCAGCGTGGGAACGACAAATGTCTTTACCCTGCAGGGTGTACCCGCTACAGGATGTCCTCACGACCAACCTGCCGGAGGAGGTTGGAGGGTGAGTAGCCGCCGTCAGGATGTAGCGCTGTGGGTGTCGGAGCACCTTAATCCTCCACTTTTAAGACAGACCCAAAAAACAGAACGGAGAGGTGGAAAGCATCGTAAACTAGGCCTATATTGGCCTCAACGACATAAAATCATTTTCAAGTTTTGCGGAGGACGAGGAGGAGCATGAGATACGGCTGGCCACTGGCCAAACACTTCATCATCTGAGCCTGGTTGAGGCGTCTCTATACTCGGGTCATAACCCAACGTAAACAGTATTGTTCCTCAGGTGCCTGGGTACATGACACAGCTAATGCGGTGGAGAGCGTCTGTGATGGTGTCACACAGGGCCTAATGGTACGTGTGCAAGGCCAGACCAGGGGGGAACTTGTGGTGAAATATTGCCAGTTAAGTGCCAGTTAAGTGCAGAACGATTAACAATTCAATTTCATGAGTATCCCCCAGAACATGTTCCGCCAACGCTGTGTTCGCTAAAGTGTTGTTCAATCCGGTAATCAATAACCTTTGTTCGTAGGAAGGAGTAAAGTACGTGTACATGAGGCTCAACGTGCTTGCAAAGGAAAGTATATGCTGCCTGTTTTAGTAGGCTCCTCAGTCAGTCTCCTTGTTAGTAAAAAAAAAAAAAAAAAAAAACGTAGCCCACATGGAGCAGGTCTGTCCCTTTCCATAAGTATTTGTTGTTACATTTTGCAGTAATTCATTAGACTATCTTAGGTAATTGTCTGCCACATATTCGGATCTCAAGCTATGCTAGGCTGTAGAACTCACACACATCAAACTCGGAAACAGAACCATAAAAAACGTTTAAAGCATTGGACTAACTAAGACAAACCAACATAATGCACTCACAGATGAATTCATATTTCTATGAGTGCTGGTCTGCGCACCTGCAAGTACAAACGAAAGACAAAGTAGGAACTTTATTGATCCACAGAACGTAAAGGAAAAAAAAGATTACTTAACTATGATAATCTCTGATGACCTAAAGCCAAGTAAGCAGTGCATAGAAGCAGTTAAAAGGCGAAGAAAGAATTCAGACCTCATGGGTCCAGCGTTCGAATGCAAGTCTGAAAAAAATAATAAATTCACTTTCCAGCTCACTGCTGCTGCGCTCTCACTTTGAAGACTGTGTCCAGGCTGGTCACAATCTCTCAAGACTGTATCCAGGTTGGTCACACTCTTTGAATACAGTGCCCAGGTTGGTCACAATCTTTGAAGGAAAATTTGCAGGCAATGCTCTTTAAGTCATTTACATGCTTCTCTGCTTCCTCTAAAGTAAACTTCGCCTCTCATTTCTTCTGCTATCATAAACAGCCTCCAAAGAACTTGGTGATCTATTGCTACAGGGAAATTGCCACAATAGAATAGGAGGTTTCCCTGTGTAACCCCAGTGTCTAAGAAAGGCAACAATTGTCTACACGGAAAATGTCGCCCAATTATCTTTACGTCCGTGCATGACAAGCACATGGAAACCATAATTCGAAACAAGACTCGAAATCATCTATGTAATCAGCACAATCAACAATATTCATTATGGTTTTTCATTACTATCGTTTATGTCTGACTAATATATCCCCTTGATTTCTTTCAATTTTCATAAAGCATCTGAAAAACTCCAGCGCCAAAGACTTCTTACAGAAGTTAGAACATAGGATGACTGGCTGTGAAAAAGTGGTCATTAACGCTCAAGTCCCAGAATGGTTCGACGTAGCAAGTGGTGTGCCATAGGGATCAATCTTGGAACCAGTCCTCTTTCTGATACATATCATTAACACTGATAATGGTCTAAACGGTAAGATATCAAAATGCGTAGACGACAATAAGCTAGAAAAGGAAGATAAAAAATGGAAACAACGCCTACAGTTACAAGCAGTCATAGACAAACTGAGGGACTGGATTCACATGGAGGAAATGAATTTTGATATCAATAAATTCAAAGTCCTGCACGTACGCAGCAAACACGAGAAAAAAAGATACAGCATAAATTCCTCTAATTTTTCTCCATTCAAACTTGTATCCGAACTAAATTGTTCCTCAACCCAGCAAAAAAATATTAATCTTGCTTTTATTCACATTTACTCCCAACTTTCTCCTTTCACACTCTCTTTTAAACTCAGTCACCAACTTCTGCAGTTTCTCACTCCAATCTGCCACCAGTGCTGTATCATCGGCGAACAACAACTGACTCACTTCCCAGACCCTCTTATCCCTAACAGACTGCATATTCGCCCCTCTCTCCAAGACTTGCATTTACCTCCTTCACCATCCCAACCACAAACAAAGTAAATAACCATGGTGATATCACAGACCCCTACCGTAGACCAACCCTCATTGGGAACCATTCACTCTCTCTTCCCACTCGTACACACGCCTTACACCCTTGCTAAAACTTACTGCTTCTAGCAGCTTACCTCCCATACCATATATTCTTAAGACCTTCCCCAAAGCATCTCAATCAACCGTTACATACCTTCTGCTTTTTTAAGTATTTCCTGCACACATTTTTGAAAGCAAACACCTGATCCACTTCTGAAACCACACTGATCCTCCCCAATCTGATGCTCTGTGCATGCCTTCACACTCTTAATCAATACCCTCCCATATAATTTACCAGATATACTAAAAAAAAAAAAATTTATCCGTCTGTAAATTAAACACTCAACTTTATCGACTTAGCCTTTGTACAATGGCACTATACATGCATTCCGCCAATCCTCAGGCGCCTCACCATGATCCATATATACAATGAATATCCTTACCAATCAATCAGCAATACGGTCACACCCTTTCTAAATAAATTCAACTACAACACCATCCACCCCCGCCGTTTTGCTGCATCTCATTTTTCAATAAGGGTTTCACAACCAAACCACTCTCCATGACTCACTTGGCATACCATCCCGACCAAAACATCCTACATCTGCCACTCTACCATCAAACACATTTAACAGTCCTTCAAAATACTTACTCCATCTCCACTGCATCACTACCTATTATCACTTCCCCTTATGCCTCTTCATCGATGTTCTCATTTGTTTTCTTGTCTCTCGCACATTGTTTTTCTCCTTCCAAAAACATTTTTATTCTCCCTACAGTGTAATAATACTCTATCACCCCAACTGTCATTTGCCCTGTTTTTCAACCCCTGCACTTTCCTCTTGACCTCCTGCCGCTTTCTCTTACATCTCTCAATCATTTGCACTCCTTCCCTGTAATTACCACCCAAACGCCTCTCTTTTCTCTTTCACTAGCAACTCTACTACTTCATCTCACCACTGACTACCACATGCATTTCTTGGACATGCCATCACTGCTTCCCTAAATACCTCCTATTCCTCACCCACTCTCCTCACTTCATTTGCTCTCACCTTTTGCCATTCTACACTCATTCTCTCCTAGTTTTTCTTCACACGTCTCCTTTCGAAGCTTACTTTTACCACTCTCTTCTCCCAGACACTGACTGTTTCCTCCTTTTTTTGAAAACCTCTACAAATCTTTACCTTCGCCTCCACAAGACATTGATTACACATCCCACCAGCTGCCCCTCTCAGCACATTTACATCCAAAAGCCCCTCTTCCACACGACTATCAATCAATACGTAATCTGATAATCCTTGTTCACCATCTCTCCTACTCACATACGTATACATATGAATATCTCTTACTTTTAAGCCAGTTATTGCCGATCACCAGTCTTTTTTCAGCACACAAACCCACGAACCTTCACCATTTCCAGTCCGGTTGGAAGTCGCCGCTTGGCCATTTCCTCCTCATTCAAATAATCCAGCAAAGGGGCAAAGAATCAGTTCACCATAATGTTCAGAGTTGACTGTGTCACTGACGAACATGGTGGCCGATTACCCGAGTTCGTGATGCGGCGCGCCACAAGCCAACCTTCCCATCATGTGATGGTGTCTCCTTGATGTTAGGCGGATTAGTCACCGACCAAACGTGGCTGTTTTGGCTGCTGAGGTAACCGGGGTGGAGGTCGGTCACCATGCGTGGCAGCAGGCACGCGGGCCATTCCTTGTAATATTAATAATAATAATGAGGAGAGTGAGGCAATTTTATCGTAATTAGTATTGGTGCACAGTGGCTTTTGACTCACCCATTATCTATTTCTTTGTTTGCTTGTTTTTGCTGTTGCTTTTCTCTGTAGTCTCAGTGCTGGGGAGGTTTTTCAATCTTTATATATTTCCCAGTATGCTCTTGCCATTTGAAGTCCAGGCTCTGTCGGCTTTTCTATGGAACAAGTTGATCATACGAGAACTGACTGATAGATGGTCGCTGGTTGTCTATGGTACCCGATTAGAAGATTATCTGTTACAGAAATTTCATCTGAGGATGTTACAGAAGTTTTGTCCAGGGGTGTTACAGTAAATTTTTCCTTCGGGGTTGTTACAGAAAATTTTGTCTGGGGCTTTTTGTGTTGCACTTCCAAAAAAAAATAATGTGCCGAAGATGGGGCCTAAATAAACTTCAATTTTCCTCTCCTTATATTTGCTTCACATAAATCTCACATGTTGCTGTCATCATGACTGACACACATTTGTGCATCGTGCACCATCGTCTTCAGTGATGCCAGTGGTTGCTGGGGGTGTAACAACTGAGTGAAGTCTTGTGCTGCTGGTAACTTTGGTCGCTCCAAGCACCACCAGCTTGGTCGCTCCAAGCACCACCAGCTTGGTCGCTCCTAGCACCACCAGCTTGGTCGCTCCTAGCACCACCAGCTTGGTCGTTGCTATCACCACCAGCTTGGTCGCTCCTAGCACCACCAGCTTGGTCGCTCCTAGCACCACCAGCTTGGTCGCTCCTAGCACTACCAGCTTGGTCGCTCCTAGCACCACCAGCTTGGTCGCTCCTAGCACCACCAGCTTGGTCGTTGCTATCACCACCAGCTTGGTCGCTCCTAGCACCACCAGCTTGGTCGCTCCTAGCACCACCAGCTTGGTCGCTCCTAGCACCACCAGCTTGGTCGCTCCTAGCACTACCAGCTTGGTCGCTCCTAGCACCACCAGCTTGGTCGCTCCTAGCACCACCAGCTTGGTCGCTCCTATCTCCCATCATTTCTTGCGTCGTTATAACTGCAATTGTTCATGTCTCCTCTTGGAAGTCATGCATTTTCTTTACATCTTAAGGTTTCTGTATTTCGCTGTTGCAATACCGTTTTCTTTTTCACTCTCTTTTCCTCCTGCTTCATTACTTTGATGGGTGACTGAGGGGTTTTAATCTCGCTGTTTGCTGCAATTCCATGATTCCTGAGCAAAACGGTGCGTGGGTTTGCAGTTCGGCTGAATATGTTGTTCGGAGTGAATCTCCGGGTCGAGCAGTCGTCAGGTGAATGAACAGATGAATGCTGATGATTGGACAGACCTCTCAACTAAATGGGTAAAAGGGAAGCGAAGATGGAGAAGTCAGTTTAACAGAAGGGAAAGAACTAGGGTTTGACCCAGCTGGCATAAAATGGGTTCGCTAATGGGTTTGTTTTTGCTGGGACAGGACTGGACAAGTGAGGAAAGGTAAGGTCTTGGGATTGTAAGGAAACCGGTTGCATTATATTATTCTATCGTTATACTATCATTACTGAAGGGATAACAGGAGGTGTGAGGATGTGCTTGAGAAGTGAGCTGATTTTATGCGGGAGGAACGAGTGCAAAAGTAGACAAAGGGGAACGCCATCGAAAAGCGAGTCTCTCTGACTGGTCGTTGGTGAGATGGAAAGTTTGATCTTGTCCGGTGTTCTGAAGGATGATTACACATCGTTTTTTTCCCCTTACAAAAAGGGCTTCTGTGATGTGATGATTATGCACGAAAGAAGGCGAATGTGTTGGGAATGAAATGCTTGAAGGCAATAAGTGGTTTAAGGAGGAGTGAGTGAGTAATGTATGATAAGGTAAGAGAAATTGTTGGTAATAAGAAGTGTGTCGTGGAGAAGCTGCAGAGGGATGCTGAAATGGTTTATACTTATGGTAAAAATGAGTGAGGAGAGGATGATAAAGAGGGTGTTTGTGTCAGAAGTGGAAGGGATAAGGAGAGGGGGAAAACCGAACTGAAGATGGAAGAACGGAGTAGAAAAGTTTCGAGTGCTTGGGGATTGAAGATCTAGTAGAGTGTAAGGAGAACATAGGATTGATTGAATTGGAGCGATGTGGTGGTATACGGGGGGTCGACGTGTTGTCACTAGACTGAACCACGGTTTAAGAAGCTTTTCTGTGAAAACCATGGAAAGGTCTGTAGGTCCTGATAGTGGATAGGGAGCTATGGTTCGCTCCATTACTTATAACAACTAGAGAATGGACGTAAAATAAGGTCGATTCTTCGTCTGTGGGAAATGAGTAATCATGAAACAATATATATATATATATATATATATATATATATATATATATATATATATATATATATATATATATATATATATTCTGAATACGAATCTCGAAAATATGACGAAAATATTTTTGATCCTGAGGGGTAAAGGTTCATCAGGAGTTCATAATTAGCCTAATAACTGTCTTTGTTTTCCAGATTTCCAAACCACAAACAACCCAGCAAGGGTCGGCCGCACAATGACTCCCCATTCCCGTACTTTTCTGTTGTATCAAATCTCTTGATATCATCATTCTGTGTGTGTGTGTGTGTGTGTGTGTGTGTGTGTGTGTGTGTCCCCCTGCTATGTCCTCAAAGACATCGTATCTCCACGTTTATTAGAACTCTAAGCATGTCGACATCATCAATTTTAATGAAGAAATTTTGAAGTTGCATACACTCATTTCACCGTCGCTTCATTTTCTAACTTAGGCAAGCCTATGGCGCTGCAATCGTACCTCCTGTAACTAATCTAGCTCGAAAGTCAGGTGTAGTTTTCGTTCTTCGTCGTCACGCTGGACTTTCTCCGTCAGGTCTTCGCCTCCCCCGAAGTGGGTTAGCCATCCGTCAGGTCTTCGCCTCCCCCAAAGTGGGATACCCAGACTGATGATACTTGTCCTAATCTTGGGCTCAATCATGCCATACGTGATATTCTGAAACACCTTACTCACGTACTGGGTTATTTTTCACAATGGTTAGAATATAGTTCATCTTCCTTCACACCCAAGCGACGTGGTCTTCTCGTGATGTCTTGGGTGCTCGGTCCACCCTGTAATTTCCCCTCACCGCCTGGCAAAGACCAACTTCGTGATTTTTCGTTCGTTTGGGTTAATTTCATTAATCCTGTTCTTCTTTTTTTCATCAGCGGAGCGTATCAGGGTCTGCTGGCACCCTGCTGCAAGTCCTGAATCCTCCAGCCTAACATCACCCACCAAGATACCTGAAGATCAACAGCTGCCTCAAGAACTCAGCCCAGAGGAACACAGCTGGTTTAGTTCTGACTTTCAGTAATGTCACCTCTGTTTTCCATCTGTTTAGGGCAATTCATCAGAGGAGCTCTACTCTTATGCCTGCCTGGGAATCAGTCTTCGCTTCTAACAGGGTCAACTAGTAATATTTTCGTCAAACAGGATGAACGTAGAGTTACATGATGGGATGTTGATATAAAGGTGTTACTGACAGTGGTCCTATCCTCACGTGGAAGAAAATGTGGTTCACGTATCCGGAACTCATTAACTGGCAAAACACGTGACAAAGGTTTGAAGGAGAAGCGAAATTCTTTCGAGTGGGTCTGAAGTGCAGGAAAAGTGTTATGTTTGGAGGGCTTGTTCGTGTGTAAGACGCGGGTTAGTTGAAGGAGTTGCACCTCCGTCTTGCTCTTTCCCGCCTCCGCAAGACGGGAAAGGAGATCCACTCTGCATGTTCTGTAACCATCACAATAATACTTTTCGTTGGCTAGGCTCTGGAAATTCACACACGCTCTTGATGCCCCTGATATTTTGCCTATGATCCTAGTATAAAGAGAAAAAATAAATAAATAAATGAATACGATTTTTGGAATATGCGATCGCGAAGCTGGAGCAAACAATCCAATCATTTCCAGGGAACAGCTTTGGATGCTTAGCTGACAAGGAGCTCATCAGCACCAGCGCATCTTGTAAACTGTGCAACAGTGTCGACAACTGTCAAGACTGACGCAGTAGTGCCAAGGTTTATAGTGAACGGTAATATTGTGCATTCCTTCAGCGTAAGGAAAATTCCCAGCCTTAATCCTTTCTCTCTGGTTTGATTCTCTCCACCAGGTATGGATGTTTCATCAACTCTTGTGACCAGGTCGGGGAAGGAAGCTCACATCTGGGTTTAGAAATATGTTGCAGATATTTTTCTCCGTTTACATATCCATTCACTGAAGATCCTGGACACACTTCGTTTCTCTTGTGATCATGGCATCATCCACACAAGAGATACTCGGCTGTGATTCATATCCGTCTGGAAAGATATTTACGTATATTAGGAATAACAATGGTCCAGGGAACGAGCCTGGCAGGACCCCACTGGTCACTACAACCTACGATGAAGTAACTACGTCGCTGGGGTTCACCTTTCCTAGCGCTAGTGGAGTGAATTCTTTCGCTCCTTTAGTTTTTCATTTTTCCAATCCTTCTTACAGAACGAAAATGGGAATTATAACCAAGCCCTTGAAAAAAGGGGGAATCAAATTCTATCTTTTCTCTTTCTTCGTTCCATCAACGATCTTCCTTCATCAGCCTGTAACCATACATACTCTTACGCTGATGTATCCACTTTACATACTTCAACTCACTTTCCCTCCCCTTCTCCCTCTTATACTCCCACTTTTTCTTGAACCGAACATACCAATTCCCTTAATATGGACCAGGGCATTACCCAGCATTGTGGGAAGCAGTAACCCATTCAAATTCAATGGTACAAAAACCAATGTCTCCTCATATCTCTTTCAAAATTCTGCTCTATTCCCGCTGATGACCCTCAGTACAGCATAATGTAATGGACAAATGGTAGTAGTAAGGCTGTTGCGATGTCCGCAGGCAAGGGGTCGCTGTGCTGGGATAAAGCACACAGTCCTCGCTGCTGTTAGCCTTGCGGAGAGAACCAAGGCGCTTACGACCAAGGAGCTCTAGCATGTCCTCTTTCCCCGGTAATGGAATGTTGCACAGGTGCCGTATTTGATTTCCCTGTGAGCAGCTACTCTTTATCTTCATGGGTTCCATTCCCCCTTCCCCCAGTATGGAGTCCTGCTCACACATCAGGGGTGGCTCGTCCTCCACCTCTCCCCTAGCCAGAATGGAATCAATAACCTAGTACCATACAATCTATCCAGCTATCACCTCTATCCATCCATGCCTTTCCGTCTGCCGTATTGTTGCGACCTTCTCCCTACTCTACAGATATTCATTCGGCCACTCCTCTGGTGGGGCGTTAGCGTTCTGTCCTGCCATCAAAGTGTGGACCCTTGGGGCTGCTGCTTCCCATGGATTGTGTGGGTAAACCAGACATACGAGGACTGATCTTTATGATACCTTCTTCAACTCGCCTTGAAAAGGCGAGGTTGTGGCATTCCCTCTCCTCTCTCTTCCATCCTAAAATCCTTTCACTTTCTTATACTTAATTTGTCTTTCATCCGATGATGCCAGGTTTAAGGCACGTCTCTACCCGTGCCATGTCATTTACCATCAACTGAGAAAAGAAAAATATGCAGCAACCATAATTCTGCGGTGCACTGTGCATCCACCTGGACACTGCACTACCCATATGTACATGAAGGCGATTCCCACCAAAGACAACAATACATTCTGCCTCCCTGGCCATCCCTCTCACATGCTCTCGTCGTAACAAGTTCGGTGTGGCGTCAGCTCCCAGGTACCAACCCCACCCTCACACACACAACCCCTTGCACATTACTTCTGATGATGTGTTACTCATCCTCTGTGTGTGTGTGTGTGTGTGTGTGTGTGTGTGTGTGTGTGTGTGTGTGTGTGTGCGCGTGTGTATGTGTGTGACTATCTATGTTTTACCGGGACAGAGTTTTACTCTAAGTGATGCCCTGTGTAACCTTGTATTTACGTAACATGTCTTTACTCCTATGCACACACACGCACAGACACACCTCCCCTATGCCAGGTGTGTGTGTGTGTGTGTGCGTGTGTGTGTGTGTGTGTGTGTGTGTGTGTGTGTGTGTGTGTGTGTGTGTGTAAGAGAAGCATGTTATTCTCAGGAATAAAGTAACCCTCTCCATAGGAGGAGCTGCAGTGAACCCATCGATCTATCTCGACAGCTGTAAGTTACTCTTACAACTCCCTGCCACTTGACGTTCAACCCAGCTTATCTTTTGTCCTGCAAAAATATCATAAAAATTGTGTTCGGGGGACGTACCCCTTACACACAATTAGGGGCAGCTTTATACACAGCACAGTTAATTTCTTCAACATTTTTCTGTCATACTTTTAGTCTTACACGAGTTTACCCTCTTAAAAAGATTTGCTTTTATGTTTCTTAAAACATTTTCCCGAATATGAAACATTTTATATATATATATATATATATATATATATATATATATATATATATATATATATATATATATATATATATATATAAAATGTTGACGTATAAATTCAAGAAAATACATGTACTTTACTATAATATTGAAAAAATATATGAGAATTTGTATGAGTATTTTCTACCGCCTCAAAAGCTGACACGAATCATTGTCTGCTGAGCGACAGACACTGAGGTCTCGCAAGCTGGACCTCAAACGTTTCCACCCTGTGTGAGGTCAGTGCACGGTGTCCTCACGCTCTGGTGCACATTTCCAGCTTCTTGTACATCCCTATTGTTCTAGTAAATTATCTGTGTTGTGAACGCCCAGAGAGAGAGAGAGAGAGAGAGAGAGAGAGAGAGAGAGAGAGAGAGAGAGAGAGAGAGAGAGAGAGAGAGAGAGAGAGAGAGAGAGAGGCCGTAGGAACTAGAGCTTAAGCAGCGAGCACAGTGAAGCAAGTAACTGAGTGGCAGTGTGTTATATATACCCTCGGCTGCCTCTCTCTCTCTCCCTACTACAGCCCATCATCGTCAGCACCACCACCACTGGCTGACGCTGGCCAAGTTCGGCGGGGCAGTTAACGGGAACGTTTTCCTGCCGCTGTCAGGCCCTGGTGTGGGGAGGCGTGTGTGCTGTGCTAACTGAAACACGTCCTCCTGCCCGTGACCTCCTGCAACCATGGTCCCATCCCCTGCCATGCCCATCCCCGGGTGCCTGTGCACTTTGCTGCCTTGTCGTCCTTCACATCACACACACACACACACACACACACGCATACACACACACACAGCCGTCCCGTCTCATCCCCTCTGCGACTGTTCATCTTACACTTGAACTCACATGAACTCTCAACTTTCTTCGTTCGTACGCTCTCCTAAACTCTGCGTCACCAGACTATATATATCTGGGGTATCACTGTAGAGTCAGCCACCAGAGCCGTGTCATCTGCAAACAGGTTCTGACTCACCTCCCATGCCCCCGTACTCCCAGCATTGTGCAGGCTCACTGATTTACCTCCCTCGCCAATTATCTATTTATAATTACACTAAGACCAATTTCTATGAACGAGTCATGATGTAACTCAAGACCTTTCTAAAGTTACCTGCAGCACAAGACTGCACTACTTCCAGTGGCAGGGAAAAGAAGACTCCTTTGGAATGAGTAGTTCGTTGACGAGGCTGTACTCCCACTAACACCGGGAACCAATCACTCTCATCTCCTGTTGTTCCCGCACATGCCCTAACCTGCCCCTGAAAACTCCGCACTGCAATAAGCAAGTTCCTCTTTTCATCCACTGAATGCCTAATACCTTTACTATGGGATCTGTTTCATCCCGACCATAAGCTTTCTCCAGGTTCATAAGAGCCACATGGAAGTCTTCCCTTCGCATCATTCACACACCTTCACAACATACACCTGGCACACACACACACACACACACACACACACCAAGCGAGTTTCAGTGGTGTACCCACTTCACATTTATGTCAGGACGCTTGCTGGCAACCGTTCATACGAACTATATCCCTTGTTTCATCCGTCAACAATAAGTAACTTTATTTCGGCGATCTCACTGTGTCTTTTTCTGAAGTTCAAAGTTCAAAGGTTAAGGTCACGGAGTCAGGTATGGATGGCCGACGTATGTATGTGTCGAGGACCAGCTTTAGAACCAACACTACGTCTGGCACAGATGGGTTCCCTCTCGTCCATTCAGCTGTACATGTTTTCAGTGAAGAGAGCAAATTGTACCGACTGGTTGTTGTCTAACTGTGGGCTTAAAGATACAGCGTTGACATCCACTGCTCACACGTAAGACTCATCCCTTACGTCAGCCTATATCCCTGTCAAGAAATCGAGTACGTACCAAGGTATTTACAGGCAAGGAGAAAGACCAAGTGGTTTGGCAGTGACACCGTCTCATTCCTCAGCTAACATGTCTGTAAGGATGATGCCAGTTGTTCCTAAAGTTGTGTGAACTGACGTCAAGAGGAAATAATGAGGGATCCTTGGGAAAGCACAGGTTGTGTACAACATACTACGGGAAGTGCAGTTCCATCTTTAAATACTACCAATTTGCGTTGGATCTATTCGTGTATTTCGACATGTGATATAAATTAACCTGATTTATCGAAAAATGAAAAATAGTTGTTCACTACACTCTTCTAAGAACGTTACCCACGCTGCACCCTTTCATTACTAACCATGAAATAAATTTGTATGAAAATGTGACATTCGTCATCACTGTCACGAAAGGAAAAAAAAAAAAAAAAAGAATTACTGCAAGTTGGAACGCAGCTGACGCGCCAACAAAATGTAAACAAACTTGCCAGAAGTTGTCAGACCCTGGAACCGTTGCGTTAGACACACGAGAGTTGTACCTGACGAGGGTAGCGATATCCTCAGCTGAGCCAGAGGGTTTATGTCTTTGCTTAAACAAACTTGTCTAAAACAACCTTAAAACTGGCATATCGACGTAAGGGTTAGTGCTATTGAAATGGACTTTCAGGAGAGGTTATACAGAGGTTTGTCTGCTAAGAAAATGTTTACGAATTACCTTCAGGGCAGAATAACACAAAACCACATTTATCAAAAGAAACTAAGAATCAGTTACGAAGTATCTATGATTGCCTTAGGACGCCTTTCCCAAGAGCTTCTGCAGCTCCAAGGCTTAGCTTCTTCCAGTACATCAGGAACATGGACTCCTTTGGAGTGAGGAGGGGTTTTGAGGAAACTGTGCTCTCGATGGTACAGCCTCTCCAAAGGTGACTTTTTTCTACTCGAGGTGGCACCTCATGCAGGTGGAGTCCAATAGTCCCTATGATGACCTATACGTTTCCAGTACCATTCATCTCCTTTACGATTCACCAGTGGAGCGCCTTGGGTGAGGTCTCCACAACACATCCTAGCACACCATGACATGTCCTCCACCTGTGTGTACCTTCCTTCTCAGTGTGTCCCTTTACCTCATCCTCGCTTCACCTCTGTCTTTTCTTTCTTTCTTCATTATTCACATGCGCGTTTCTGGCAATCTTTCTGCATCTGTTCATTATGTATATAGCAACAGTATATGGTAACTCCTTCTATGTCTTTGTCGATCACTCTATACGTATCCCTTGCTGCACATGCAAACTTACGACCTTAAAAAAGTATATGTTTTTTGAAATCCAGAATTTTTTCTTCCTAATCCGTTTTCCTTTATACCCATTTCATTCTCATGCGTCACATAACTTCGCCAGTGTTTGGCATTCTGGACCGCGCAGCCTCTCACCCTACACCAGCCCCTGACGGTACTCACACCAGGCTTGCATGTGCTCGCTCTCGCACTCCTCCTCCTCTTCTGAAGCGCTAAAAGTGACAACTTTTTTTTTCCTGCAATTTCCTGTTCTTCCTCTAAGTGATCTAATACTGCGGCTTGCCCTGCACCCTGCAAATCCTACACTCCACCCACATATATTTTCAAGTTCCGCTCCTGTGCTCATCACATAGGCAGCTCAGACCTCGCCTTTACGTCTATCTTTAGAAAAACAATGAACAGTCGTGGAGACATCACAAGCACGTCCTGTCACCAACTTCACCCTTAAGTATCACGTCTCTTCATCCTTGTTTATATTCATTACAATCGCTATTTCCTCTCTGATTTTTCTCTCAGTAAAACACAACTCGCTTCTTCCTCCTTTTCCTTAGAGAAGGCAGAGTTGTTCTTTCTCTCTCTCAACTCAGTAATGGTACATGTGTTTGTATGGCATGTCCCTCATTCTTATCGTGTCACACACACACACACAAGAGCACGTGCATTGTCCCTGCGGTGAAGGTTGCAGCACTGATGTAGAATCTATAAGCGGCAAACACGTTCAGCGCTGGGACTGCTTAACACTCTCATCAACATGAGGAGAGCATCAGATACCACAAACATTAGGCTGAATTGTGTTTTGTGCTCCATATTACTGTAATGTGACACACACACACACACACACACACACACGCGCGCGCGCGAACTGGATCCCTC